>NW_024062498.1:0-104192 GCF_006381635.1 Hibiscus syriacus
ATCCTTTATCTTTTGATTTTAAAATAACTTAAGTTTTCCGTAAGCTTAGTTATCATCTAATGATCATAACCCAACCTTAAATTAACCAGAAATTATCTAAATAGAAAACTCACCTTTGAGCTTGGAGATACGGGAGGAGAGGAAGAAGAAGAAGGAAGAATAAGTTCTGGAGAATCTTTCCTTCCCACGTGGTTCCCTTATCTTATAAAGAGAAATAAAAATCTTCCTTGTCAAATGGCCATTTGCCCTTTAATTCCTTAATAATTACTAGCAATTTCAGGAAATATTTCAGGTAAATGAACTATTCAATTCTTCTACTTTAGTCACCAAGTTTTGAAACTTTATAATTTGGTCACTAACCTGATATTGAGGATGTTACAGCATGTGTTATAGAATTTAAAGGATCATGGGAAAAATACTAGCCACTTGCTGAATTTGCGTACAACAATAGTTACTAATCAGTATTAAAATGGCTCCCTATGAGGCTTTGTATGGGAGAAATCGTACCTTTGAATTGGTATGAACTTAAGGATCGAGAAGTCTTGGTCCTGAATTGATTTAGGAAGTAGAAAAGAAAGTGCAAGTGATCCAAAGTAATCTCAAAGCAGTAGCTGATAGACAGAAATCGTATGCAGACTTAAAAAGAAAAGGAATGAGTTCAAGTCAGAGATAAAGTGTTTTTAAAAGTGTCTCCATGGAAGAAGGTTTTGAGGTTTGGCCGAAGAGGAAAATTGAGTTCTCGGTTCATTGGACCTTACGAGATCGTAAAGAGAGTTGGACAGTGGCATATCAACTAGCGCTGCCACCTGAAATGGAGAAAATCCATGATGTATTCATGTCTCAATGCTTTAGAAATATCGGTTTGATTCCTCTCACATTGTGACTCCAGAAGAGATCGAGATTCAACCGGATTTGATGTATGAGGAAGAACCAGTTCTAATCATAGCTCATGAGATTAAACAACTAAGAAAAAAGACTATTCCATTAGTTAAATTCTTGTGGAGGAATCACAAGATAGAGGAAGCAACGTGGGAACGTGAAGATATATGAGGAACCAATACCCCCATCTTTGCACAATGAAAATTGAGGACGAATTTTCTTAAAGGGGTAGATTGTAACATCCTCAATACTGGGTTAGTGACAAAATTGTAAAGTTATGGAATTTGGTACTTAAAGTAGAATAATTGATTAGTTTAAGGACTTGTATGAAAATATTGTGTAGGATCAAATTTCAAAGAACGAAGAATGAAAGGACAACATGGTCATTTTGTTAGTAAATAATTAAATTTGGTTAGATATATATGGAGGTCACGTGTATGAGAGGAAGCAAATATCCAAGCTTCCAGACAACTCTTCTCCTCCTTTCTTCTTTGTGCATGTGAGCCAAGGTAAAGGTAAGAATTCTTATTAGTTGATTAATAGTTGAGATTTAAGTTGGTTTTGATCATTCGACGATAATTAAGCTTAGGGAAAGCTTAATTTATATTAAAACAACAAGATAAAGGGTGTAGGAAGAATTACAGGTTAGGAGTTATTGAATGAAATTTTGAAATAAAGTTCATAATGAGAATTGTAAGTTGAATTTGACTTGTCACCAACTTGATTAAGGAAATGAAGTGTTAGAATTAGATTTATAACATGTTGGAATTTGAGTGAGATTCTTGAATTCTACGTGGAGGATTGGATTTTTAAGTTTAAGATGTATTTAATGGGTATAAATTAGTTTAAGTAGGTGTATGCAAGTTAGAGATATTAAAGGAGGTGAAATATGAAGTGTTGAGCTAAAATGAAGCAAATTTCGTGCTCAAAATGAAATTTCTAGGCAAGGGTATCGGTACCCTATGAAGGTGTATCGATACCCCTTGAACGAAAAAAATAACAGAATGCAATAAAGGTATCGATATCCTATAGGGGGTATCGATACCCCCTTAAGATGAAATTTTCAGATTGTTGTAGGGGTACTGATACCTAGGGTATCGATACCTATTATAATAAGAATGGAAATTACCTTTCCTTTAGCTTAAGAATTGGAAGATTAGAGTATACAATTGGATTACTAATATCTATAAATGTATAATTATGTAGATAGTGAACGTAAGCTTGTTCCGAAACAATCGAAGGATTAGGATCGAGTCAAATCAAGCAAGGCTAAGGTGAGTGCATATCCTAGAGAATTGAATTGAGATAAGGCTTGCGATAAGTCTATCTCTATAATTAAGTTTATGATTTCATATTCATGTACATGCATAATATATATGTGTTAATGTTATAGTGATGCCATGCATAATTCATTCATGATTAACATGATATTATATGAATGAATGACATTATTAGAGAATCCTTCTAGGTATGAAATAATGGAAATAATCATATGAAGTGACTTATGTGTTTACATGGACAATGATGAAAGAGATATGAAATGAGAAAGGTATTGGTAATTAAGCCCATGTTATTTATATGAGAGCTGTAGGTAATTGGCATGTCAAGAGTCGAGGGATTATAGTGGTCCTTCGGGATATAGTGGTCATTCGGGACATAGTGGTCATTCGGGACATAGTGGTCATTCGGACATAGTGGTCATTCGGGACAAATATTCATGCCCCTAGTGGGATTTTATTCGAGTTGTGGTCATAGCATTGTGCAAAACCTCAGTGTACTCGCGTACCTTCTGTTCTCAATAAAGTACATGGGCATTCAAAGATAAATTAAAAGAAAACTCTTATGACACATAATTGTTCATTCATGCATATCATACTTATATGTCATAATGGGATATCTACAGGTGCATTGCAATGTCTTAGTGGATTGATAGTAGTGTGTATTCATGATATTATTGTTGTATGCTTATTTTATGCCTCACTAAGTCTGTGACTTAGCGTGTAAGTGATTTATACGTAGGTACCAAGAATTCAGAATAGCAAAAATAGGGGTGACAAGAACGACATCATTGCTAGAAGATCATATCAGAAGTAACTAAGAAAGTATGTATTTTGATTGTGTATATTGTGTTGGCTTGTAAGAAAAGTGTTAGTTACGAATGCTCTGATCGAATTGTCTTGTTTTGGTTAACTTATGTAAAGTAACAATGTTATTTTAATGAAAGTTTTAAATTTTCTTGTTTTTCGTCAAGAGTCAAAGTTTGAAAAGTCAATGTGACACCTCAGACTCGTATCCGGGTCGGGTACGGGTTGGGGGTGTTACAAAAAGGGATTAAATTTTAACTTGACCCTTGAATTTTAGATAAAATACTAATTTAATCCTTAAATCCAGTCAACGTTCATGTTATCGAATGATGCTAATCACCTTTGTTGATCAACGTCGACTGTCGTCATCAATCATCGTTGATCGTCCTCGCTAATGATAGTTACACCCCAAAATTTTCAATTCCCTTCTTTTTTTACTTTCTAGGCATGAATTTAATGTTTATTTCAATAAAAAAAAATATCTCGAACTTTATAAACGTAGTCTAGAACCCTTTAATTATTATTTTTGTTAAAATAAGTCTTTAAACTAGTATATGTAATCATTCTAAGTTATAAACTTATTTTTATAGGATGATTTATAAACTTATTTTTATCAAAAAATAGTTTAAGGACTTAAGATAAAAAAAACATAATTTAAGGGATTTTTTTAGTTTAAGCCAAAAAGTAAATACATGTTTTTTCTATAAATAAACACATTATTGTATATAATTTATGATAATTTGGTGAATGTATTTGTGTGTTAGATGGTTAATTTATATTAATGCATCTGTAGCATGGTAGTTAATAGTTAAATTCTAATATATATGCATATAGATACAATAATACTTTGTGCATAAGATTCTTTTTTAATAATATCGGATAATTATAAGAGTGATATATGTTCGGCTTGTTCAGGGTAGACATGTCAACCATGAAATCCGAATTGCTTTATATTAGTTGTTCATTTTACTATTGGTGTCTATCCTGAATTTTTTTTTTGATAAATAAAAATTTTATTACCCAAAGAAAAGTCAAAATACAAAGCAAAAACAACCAATCACCAATCACAAAACATTTACAGCCTACTTACAAAAAGAATGATCGGTTAAGCTATACCCCAAGCATTACAAAGATTGATATTAATACTATCTAAACGGTTAATATTCTTTCCTCGAAGTTTTATATTATTAATATATATGTGTTTACCCTCAAAAATATTTTTTGATCCATCACTGTGCATATATATACAGACACAAACAAACATGAAATCTCTAAAATAAATAATATTTTTTTTATCGAAGTCTCAATAACTCTACGCATAAAATGTTAAATGTGCAAATGTTTATTTGGTAAGTTTGTAAAGAAGTATGAACATTGTGTTGCTAATACGAATGAAGTACATGTTTAATAGACTTTTCTAATGGGTATTAGTAAGCTAAGTAATTTGTATGGAGATGATCAATGATTGAAAATTTGTCTGTATAACGAGAAATCTGTACGATATGAACTTATATGCGATTTATTTATTGAACAAATAATGTATGTTTAGTGATTTTAAATATTTGAATTATATTTAAAAAATAGTTTAAGAGTTATTGTTGTTCCTGTAATAAACTCAATTTATCAATTTTATATCTATCGTTTTTTTATTAATTTAGTCATCGAAGTTGTTTAGAATGTTTATCCTAACCCTCAAAGTCCGTTTTAACTAACAGTTCGTTAGTTTATGCGTTTATCAACAACAATGATTTTTAAATTAGTCAATATTACAAATGTGACTTGATGATGACGTGACAATATAAAAAAATAAATAAAATATTTATTAAATATAACAGTTAGAAAAAATCCCCAAAATTTTGACCTAATCCTTAATCTTATTGAAATAAATAATATTATTTTGGAAATTATTCTAATCATTGTGTTTAATAAAATATTTTAACCTAATCACTTAATCCAAAGACGCATAAGCCTCACAGTTCTGTTAGTTAAAACGGTCAACAGACTCCAAGGGTTAAGATTCATCTTAAACAACTTCGATGGCTAAACTGATGCAAGAAAACGATAGAGAAATTGAATTTACTATATAACAACAGTAACTCTTAAGCCTTAAAATGTTATTTACGACTTAAGAATATATTTGAAGTATTTCTTGAAATTTAAGAAAATCATTTTTATACTTTGAAACCTAAACTTCAGTTTGAAATAAATTAAAAATTAAAATTCTAGAATACATTTTCACTTTCGAACTTAAGGTTGGGTTTCGAAGCCTAATTTTAGGTTTCGATACCCAAAATTCTTTAATTTGAAAAAAGCTCCATTTAAAACTTTTTTTATATTACGGAATGTTTTATAATCCTCACATCTGATAAGTTAAATAATATAGTCCTTCAAATGATAATTGAACTATGTTCCTATGATTAGATGTTTATTTAATTTAAAATCAATTAATATATTTTTCTTGACAATTAGTATGATATATTTATTTCAATTGAAGTAAAATTTTAGTGCTTATTGATTTTTGTCAATATGCCTGAAATTCTTTAAAATGTTTTTGGTATTTTATTCCAATTTAGTTATGTACTTTTTAAAGTAGTTTGATTAAGATGGATAAGTGTCTTATAATATCTTCATATCTTTAAAATTCTAGCGAAAGTTGAACGCATCTACCATAGCCTTTAGATTGCGGATTTTACTTTTCGATTAGATCTTCTTTTGTAATATATTTTGGAGTCAATAAGTTAGAATAATTTAGAGTCGAAATGTTAAAATTTTGGACCCATTTAAGTGTTATAAGAATTCTTTGGTATATGGACATGCATTGTAGGGTTGTTCATCTCTCCTCAAGGTTTCGTTAGAATATTAACGTCTATTCTTCGTTTTATTTTCCTATTGGCTTTTAAGATTTCGTTCTGATTAATTCGAACTGATCTAGATCGCATATATAATTTTGGTAGATGAGTCTCCTGACAGAGATTTTCTACATACACAAAGATGTAAACTCAATATTTATTTAAGCGATATCAAACTGCTTACCACTTGAACTAACATGTTGATAATATCTCTTAAAAACAAAAAGACATAAACTCGAAATTATTTAAATAATATCAAACTACTTACCACTTGAACCAATATTTTATAACAACTCTTCTTTTAAGATGTTGAAAATGAGACGAATATGAGCAAACGCATGTAATCAGTGTTTTGAAAACCGGACCAACCGGCCGGTTCAACGGGAACCGCTGCTTGTCCGGTTTATTTTACAAACCGGTTCTAGTGAACCCAAGGAACCGTTCAAACCGGCTTTGAACCGTTCGAACCGGCTTTGAACCGCTTGAGCCGGACCGGACCGTGAACCGGTTCAACCTAAATTTTTTATTTTTTATTAAATTTTTGGATTTTATTTAATTTTTTAAATAATTGATGTCGTCGGTTCTTACGATCGGTCTGACCAATTCGACCGATAAACCAATGAATCGACATAATCGATTCGTGACTGATCCAGTTGCTGACGATCCGGTTTTAAAACCATGCATGTAATCCGTGTTGTGATGAAGGACCAGAGTCGGTGGGTTGCGTCAAAAAGAGTCGAACACCAATTTGAACATCATCAAAGTCCACAACTTCGGCTGTCCAAACTCCTTTCTCTACATCTTTTTAATGATAAAAAATATGCCTAAATGTCCACACTGGTCCCCCCTCTTTGTAATCTAAACTAATCGACTCTTTTACATCATGGCGCGTAGCCTTAGCTTGTCTTAAATGCACTTAATCCTTCACTCTATACGCGAGATAGTCGCGCGTAGGTCTACCATTTGTCTTAATTTTTATTACATGAATTTCAACGACAAACCCTCCTGTCTAAGATATAAAGACCCACCTTTCTTCCTCAAAAATCATACTCATTTGTGTACGATTCAAACACAAAGCTCGCCCCTGTTTTCTTTTCTACTGTTGATTTGCTGACTGTATGTGAACCATTCTTTTTAGCAGCAGCATCTCACTATCCTACAGCCAAATCTCTGCTTCGTAGTTCTTACTAACCATGAGTGACACAAAAAGATCCATCTCTGGGTGTTTTTCATCCGTTTTGCGACGGATTCTTTGTTCGGAGAATCCTCAGACACACCCCTCGGGTTGCATTGTGGGGTCAAACACCATAGATGAAGTGGCCATGGTTCAAGTTCCAGGTTCTGAAAGTGGTCCTGGAATTGTGGCGAGGTTGATGGGGCTAGACTCATTGCCAGAAAACGACTGGATTCACAAAGGTAAAATTTCAGGCCCTGTTACCCGGAGCAGGTCTGTAAATTTCATGGATTACATGCTGGAGTTTGATCATTTAACACAAGCCAAACACCGTCGTGTCAAAACATCGTCTTCGTTTCGCGAGGTGCCGCAAGTATTCCGGCATAATCAGAGACAAGAATTCTTGGTTGTGTACTTGAACAATGAGGTTAAAAACAATGAAGCGGTAGGGCTTAGGCCAAGGAAATCAGAGAAAGGAGACGGATCGGGTACTAAGCAGCTAAGCAAAAGGACAACGTGAGAGACAAAGTAGCTTGTAAGAAACAGATTCGAGAGAAAAACAAGAAGATATCTATGCTTAAAAATGAATCAAGGGGAGTTACTGGTAAACATTCAAAGGAAATACCTGTGATGACAAGGAAGAAGAAGAAGAGCCAACGCCCAGTTAAAAAAATCGACTTCTCTGAACACCCATTTTCTGTCCTGCATGTAAATGACGGCATCTCAGGTTTCGGTTATAAATTTCATTTGCTTCTTTTTTTTTTTTACAAGTTTTGAAGCTAATTCTGTACATTTCATTGCCATCTAACTTGAGTAAATGTCCAAATTTTTCTCACATAAGATTCAAGGTTGTTGGAACTGAAATCGAAGAAGAAATGCTCATCAAAGTCGGTGAAACACGACTCCCCCACTAGGGATATTAATGCTTGCACTCCAATTGCTGATAAGTCAACGGATATGGAGGAAACTGGGTATTACATGGAGTTGATTGATAAGCTTAGCAAGCTGACAGAGGAAGATATTAAATTCGCAAACTGGGAAACCAAGAAAGTTTTCACGTTTCAAGAGATTTGTGCAGAGTTTGGGGAGCAAATACTTGATATCATGATGCACCAGGTAGCTGATGAACTTTGTGGGATTTCACCTAACATGTAAATTTGTGCAAAGAAAAAAAAAGCATTTTTTGTCACTGGTACACTCGTCTCTGCAACAAGATTGCAGCAAGATTCTAGTGTCGTGTGGCTTGGGAATGTGTAGGAACAACACGATGCATGTTCAGCAAATGTTGATGCTTTTTTGTAATAAAAAATACTAGTAGCAGATTTAATGGGGGAGAATTCTTCTCTGTAAACGTACATGGGCTTTCGTTCTGCAGCTTTAAGAAGAGAATGTACGTTTCCCAGTGTTCATTGATGTTGAGTTAGGTTTGGATTTGAGAATTATTTGTATGTATTGAAAACTATTTGGGGTTGGGGTTTGCTTTGTAAAGGCTTCTAGCGTTGGATTCTGCTATTTTGAGCAGGGAATGGGATGCGAATGTCCATTGTCATTGCAGAAAGTAATAGAAAAATCACCTACGTATAATCAATTTATTTTAGAATTTCAAGCATATTAAAATATACAAATTTGTTCAATATATCATATCGACTCATTTGGATATTGTCACAGTTTTTTTAATCTTATAATGAAGTCAAAATATTATCTTTGTCATGTAAGAAGGAAATATCTTATCTAGGGATGGCAACTCAACCCGAATCCGATGGGTTCCGACCCGACCCGACCCGACCCGATCGGGTCGGATTTTTTTAAAAAAATTTCGGGGTCGGGTCGGGTCGGGTTTTTTTTTAAATGTACTGTTCGGGTCGGGTCGGGTTTAGGGTAAAAAAAATCCGACCCGACCCGACCCGAAAATATATATAATTTTATCTTATATATTTAGGGATAATTACAATAATATCCCTCCATATATAATTTTTTTCAATTAAGTCATTGTTTTCATTGAATTAAATTTTTTTTTTATTATTTCGGGTCGGGTCGGGTCGGGTTTCTAAGTCATATATTCGGGTCGGGTCGGGTCGGGTGAAACATTAATTTTGTCGGGTCGGGTCACAGGTGGAAAACCCTTTCTTCTCGGGTGGGTCGGGTGGCCCAAAAACCCGACCCAACCCGACCCATTGCCATCCCTAATCTTATCTTAATCACACATCTAATCATATAATTTTGAGTAAAGTTCATAAATGGTTCATTGACTATAGAGAGCTATTTTGTTGAATTTCCGGTTATTAGAACTTATAAAATATTCCCGACTATAGAGAGTTGTTTTGTTGAGTCCCTCGACTATTAAAAGTTATAAAATGGTCACTTGACTATTCATTATGTTCCAAACTTTTCATTTTCGGTTGAAAAATTGACTGCAGTCTGAATTTGATGTTAACCTGATGATTGAGATATGATAAAATATGATCTCATAATCTCAAACGACTATCGTAACTCAGTTATCATGTTAACATTCAACTCATATTGTTGTCAATTTTGTGACGGAAAAAAACGAGTTTGGAACATAATAATATTCAACTTCCAATATCAAAATCACAACGATATCACTTAAGTAGGTATCGAGTTTGAGGTCTTGTGTACATAGAATTTTTTTTAAAGATTAATCTACCAAAATTAAATGTGTAACGCAAATTAATCCGAATTAAATACAATTCTAAAAAATGAGGAGTATAACAAAAATTACAACGATATCAAGTCCAAGAATCATATATCCTATTATAACTATAAAAATTGTTATAACTTTCACAAAACAATACAATAACACAAAACTAGAGATTGGACATAATAAATAAAACAATGTAATTAATATTTGTTATAATCATAGTATGGTTGATATTTGGACCTACTCTATCACATACGCGTTGGAGTTTCTTCTGGTGTGGCTTAGGGGTCCTAGACTAGGGTGTTGTAGGCTCATGGGCCAGGGTTTCTGTTTGGACTTGGCTGGCCTTTGTTTGGGTTGGATCCCTCGTCCCACTGTATATATCATATATATATATATATATATAAGAAAAAATATAAAGAAATATATATATATATATATATATATATATATTTGTATATAATTATAAAAATTATTTAAATTAGAATCAAATAGTATCATAATAGTAAAAATATTTACAATTAATATTAAATATAGACTCGAAAACTTGACCCAACTTAAATATAAAAAAAATGAAATCAATTTTAAATTATAAAATAAGATTAATCAATTTGAATAACTTAAAATTTTTGACTCGACTATACTTAACAGAACGCTCACGCCTAATGTCAAATACTTTTTTTTATTAAATAAAGTGTTTTTATTTAACTCGTGGTTTATAATTAAAATCAGTTATTATAAGTATTAAATTTAATAATTCGTTTAATTAAAATTAAAAAATAGTTTAACCGCACGTAAATAAAATTTTGAATTTCAAAACTTTAAAAATATCAAAATCTTATCTCATTGATTATTTAATAGTGTTTACAGATATATAATTATATATTAATGAACCAAAATAAATAATATTATTATTGAAATAATAATAAAAAGGGTAGAGGATGGTCCAATAGTTTGACCAACTCATAAAATTACAAGGAAGAAAGGAGCAAAAGTCAGCCCAAGTTCCTAAATTAAAAATTTTTACGTTTCATTCAAGACAGAATCAATTGAGCTTTTGGATGGTGCAATATCTGATTAAAGTAGTAAATAATCATTCATTCCCATTTGAATTGGACCCACCACCATATTAAATAATAATAAAATCACTCTTGACACATTTTCCTTGATTTGTAGGGTCACCGGCTTCCATTTTATTTTTTCATTAACTTTATAATATCATTAATCGATTTAGATAATCTCAAATTATCTCGTTTTGGACAAACTAATCAAGAACAGGCAGGATTTCCTTGATCTGATAAAATTGTTCTTTTAAATTTCTCAAAATTGTAAAGTCATTATTAATATGAAGATCAAAATAGAAATATCAAATCAATTAGAGTAAAAACAATGAAGTTGAGAATAATTAACACCCACAATCCTTAATAATGTTCATCCAATTAACAGTTTGAAGAAGTAGATAAGAGAGAGAGAAAAACAAAAGAAAAAAAGAGGGTTGTTGTTGACTTAATAGATAATTCTACTATACGACAACTTAATATAAGACTAAGGAAATATGTAACCGGAAGTATTAATATTTTTTTAATATTTACAGTAGAACGCTATCTAAAATGTTAATTTTATTACCTAATATGTTAATCTTTTAACTTTTTTGACTGCAACCGAAAATATTATTTTCTCTATAACATTTCCTATTACAATCGAAAACATTAAAAATATAGAAAAGAAAAAAAGTTGTTGAATCTTATTGCATCGGGATCGGTATGTAATAATTGTGGTTTGTGTAGAATCTTACTTTCTCCACTTACATTATGTTTTGTGACCCTTGATGTGATTGTTACTAATAGCTAAGTAATATTACTTTTTTTAATAGAATTCATAAGTTATCTGAATAACTAAATGTTGTTTTTAAAGATTTTGAGTGTGGGTAATTACATTTATAATGTGTTTATACGTCATTAATGATTAATTTTTTTTAAAAAAATATTATTTTATAATCACTTTAAAAAATATTAGTATAATAATTTTGTGTCCGAGGGTTGCTTAATTGCTTCATCACTAATCCATTTTCTTTTACTTTTTTATTCTCCTTCATCGAGATCTTTCTCGTATCTTAAGCTTCAAAAGTTTGGTTCTGAGTTTTAAAAAATGAAATGTAAAAGTATAAATTGAATAAATTTATTAAGTAGTCTTAATGGTTAAAGAAAATATTATTATTTTTAAAGATTTTGAGTTCTAGTAGTTGCATATACAAAGAGCAAAAATACATAAAATTCTCTTGCACTCTCAATATTCGATATATACATATCAAAGAATCATATGTGTCCCAAAATATCTTCTAATATCCCTACAAAACTCATCTATGTAATGATACCCCAAAGTTACATAGGTCACAAGAATGATTATATCTCTAAAAAAAAAATTCTCTCTCAAAATTATAAAAAATTAATACCTACTTTATATTTATAGAAAAAACAAAACTGGTCATCAAAAACCCTTACTCCATAAAAATTTTCATCTTAATAAATTTAATCATCAAATAATATTTAATTATTAGAATAATTATAAAACTCAATTTAATTATCTGTTAAAATTTAAGTCAATATATAACAATTATTATAAAAGTTAAGCTCGATCTAATAGAAGAAGTAAAATTCGTAACAATAGATGTATAAACTGAAAAGGTTAAGAAATTTGAAGTTTGAGGAAATTATATAATAAAAACAGTAGCTACGATTTTAGTTATCTATTTCGTGGTTTTAGGTATAATGCCAAAAAGAACCTTCAAATTTATCAAAATGATCATTTTGATCTCAATTCTTTCTTCTTCTTCTTTCTTTTGAGCATTTTAGTCTCGTCGTTCCACTTTGAGGTAAAAAACTACATCTATAGACTAAAATCATTAGTTAACACACATTTAACGCTCCAAAATATAAACATTTTTAATCTAAAATAAAATGTTGAGGGCTAAAATGTCCCATGAAAAACAAGAGACAAAACAATTATTCTATCAAATGTTAAGGATCTTTTTACTCTAAAATGAAACATTGAGTATCAAAATATTATAAAAAAATAAAATAGAGGGCAAAATGGTTATTTTAATAAACATTAGAAGCTACTTTTGGTTTATATCTTTATTAGATAGAATTCTATAAATTGAGTTCTCTTAAATTAATTTTTTAATTAAAAATATATTTTTCGTTAACTTTTTATGTAAATGATCGATAACTTAATATATAAATTTTATTTATAAGTTCCTTCTATAGAATTTTCTTAAAGAAAAATGTTCAATTGAATTTATTAAATAGTGTTGGTGATTAAAATGAGTATAATTTTTGAAATTATGAGTTCGAGCAACTGCGTTTACAGAACATGTATTGTCAATGATTTAGAAATATTATTAACGTATACTATCTTATAATCACTTTATACCATTAAAAACGGTTCAATTTCATTCTTTCAAAAAAATGCTCAAAATAAAAAAAAAATGAATTAAAATTCAATACTCCATAATTAATTGAATTAAAATCATATTTTAACTTAGGATGTAAAGTTTTGTTTTCTACTGCAGCCATTTCTTAGAAGTATTAAAATCTGGTCAAACAAGAATTTGGTTCATGTGGTTGCGATATGTACGGATTAAGCTGGCCTTCACATGCAAAACAACATTTCAAAGAATAATAGTCAACTTGGAATAAGGGGGAAAACACAAGGAGAATAAGTTGGTAATTCATGAAAAAACAGGTTATATAATTTGAATCTAATAAAAAAATATAATACATATTTTTGGTAAGATAATCAAAATCCCCATGGAACATGCTTTTCATTTAATTAATTCAAATAAAATAATGGTGTATTTCATGCCATTGACATCTTGTTCATTGATAAGATCCAAGTTCAAGGTTTGAGTTACTATAACTGTGATAATATATATGGGATTCAAGGGACCACCGATGACTTGAGTTAGCTGAGAAGCCAAATCTGAAGCTGACTGAAAATTTACACCTACTATTTTATATCTTAAGTTTTCTGCTCACATATCCATGCACGAGACATAATATATATATATATATATATATACCCGTCGGTGAATTTTATATCTCTGTTTCTCCTATGAGAAAACACGGTTATAGCGATAGCTGTCTAGCAAAGATGAAGCTTCTTTTTGTTGTATTTTTACCTGTTTCTGTATGTTTTCAAATCATATCTGAATCTATAGGTGTATTAAGCAGACGATGAAATTGTACGAAACATGATTGTCTTCAATATCCAATCCAGAACGGTAATAAGTCAATTCATTTGAAAATCAAATCGGCAAACATTATCCAAAACTAGAAAAAGCTGTTTTGCAATAACTAGAAAATATTGATGTAAAAAAAAGCTGTTTTGCAATAACTAGAAAATATATCATCAGTATTAGTATCAAGTGGGTTTGCAATAGGAACTGTAATTTACAAAACTAGTTGTCGACAAAAAGCCATAACTCATGCACGAGTCCCCAACTAATGAATGACTTCTGCAAGCAATAAGGGAGAAAAAGTGCTATGTGAATAAAGAGAGGCAAAACTCCAGCAGACAAATATGTGGTGCCATCACATGAGGACTCATAGCTTGCTTTCACACTTTTTCATATGCACTAAAATATTTCATTATTTCACTTGAAGACACTTTTTGCATGTAATGATCATTTAGCTACATTAAGCAATGTTTCATAGTTCAATAGAAATTAAAAAAGTATAATATGTCATAAAGATTATTATCTTATACACCAACGGTTAAAAGAATTTCAGAAGTAGTGTTATAACATTATCATATATCTTATTTAAGGTGTAAGATTTAAGATTTATGAGTTACACTTTAGGTCTAAATATGACACATGAAAGTATTAGATCTCATTTGTAGAATATTTTATTTTTATTACTAGTGCATGGAGTAATAAACCTATCATAAATACATATAGATGGTAGATGAAATTCTTGTTCCTAGCTAATTACCTCATATTTATTATTTTCTCATGTTTGAAGATGCTAGCTAGCTAGGCAGTTGTAACATATATAAACCCTAGAAATCAACCCCACATACTTGATCCATCTGTTATCATTATCACTACCACTGACGCGCAAAATATATTTCACACGATGAGAATGAAATACTAAGTTAATTATTGTACAAAGATCCTCATATCGTTTTACTAGTTATATATATATAAGATTTGTTTTAATAATCTGACGTGATTATAAGGTAATATATGTTCAGAACTTTCTTAACTAGTTGGCAACGTACACATATCTTGTAGATGCAACTACTCGAACCCAAGACCCTCTAAGGAGAATAACATTTTCTTTTATTACTGAAGCCACTTGATGAGTTCATGTATAAAAGATTTTTATGATAATATATACCTTAAAAAAACACATGCATGCATTTTAATTGAATGTAAAGTAATATGAATAATGAACGTATAATAGATAGCAAAGTTTGAAGTTAAATTTAGGTTCACATCACATGATACAAAGGAGGGCAAGAAATAATTCTTCTTCAATTATTTCTCATGGTGATAAATATGAACAAGGAAAGCTCGCATTGCAAGCCACCCAAACTCCATCAACTTAGTGTGAGACAGATACATCAGTTAGACAATGACTTAATTTAACAAGTATGAACATCAGAGAAATGAGGTTCATGTATAATCTATATATATATATATATATATATATATATATATATATATACTTGTCTAAGTTTAATATAGGATTTTTCAAGCTGGCACACAAGGTTACTAGACTAGTAGCAATTTAACAAATAAGCAAACCCGTTGATCTATAGTTAGAAATAGAATTAGCCGAACTTAACAAACAGGTTAAACTCGTTTCACC
Organism: Hibiscus syriacus; assembly: GCF_006381635.1. Lineage (NCBI taxonomy): Eukaryota > Viridiplantae > Streptophyta > Magnoliopsida > Malvales > Malvaceae > Hibiscus > Hibiscus syriacus. Next base: position 15,522 of record NW_024062498.1, read on the forward strand.
TAAGCTGCTAATTGAGATTCTTTGCCTGTTCTAGTTTTGCGTGGAGGGTAATCGTTTTAGAGAGGATGACTCATTTATGGTAACCTTCTTTATCACTCAATACTGGTTTACCCTACATGAACTCAACAGAAAAGGCATCACACACATATGGTAACCTTCTAATATGGGAAAAGTCATGCACATGATCAGCACATGTTTCGACATCCATTGCTTTTACTGTAATAAAACTTATGTTATTGATTGAGATCATGAATAACATGATGTGTTTTATTTCTTTAACGATATGCCTAGCCCTTGGAGTATTTAGTTTTTTATCCATGGTGGTTTGAGAATGTGCTTTCTTTGTCACCCTCTTCTGATGATAACATAATGACAATGAAGAAGATGAAAAAACAACACTATTTCTTTTATACTAGCAAAAGAACATATCGATTTCCTATATGTAGAAACAAGAGTTCTAGGACAAACCTCTCGAATAGAGCTTCATCTTTTGCTAAAACATTTGAATAAATAAAGACTTGTAGTAGTTCTCTACATGTGATGATCTTCTCTTCTGAGCTTGTTTAACAGTGCTGTGATAAGGGCATCTCGTTTCTCAGCCCTAGCTTCTTCGCTTATTCTTCTTTGCTCTTCCCTTTCGTACCATCTCCGGTCCATTAATAACCTTTCGTTCTCTAATGCTTCCATCTTCTTCCTCCATTCCATCTCCTTCGATCTCCTCTCGGTTTCCCTCGCCTCGAACGCTTCCCTCCATTGCATTTCCATCTCCATTTGTTGCCTCATGAAATCTTCTAGAATCTCCTTTATGCTATTAGTACTATTCCCGCTTGTACTTCCTGCTGCACCACTGGCTTTGCCTTGCTTCTTCTTTCTAACGCTACTCTTTTCTAACTCCTTTTCCTCCATGATATCTTCTTCCTCGTCCGAAGATAACTGCACCGCCGCCTTCCGTTTCAACCCGGTCGCCCCTCCTTCGGTTTCTGACAACATCATGCTTTGCATCCTTGCCGAGAGTATGGCTTGCAACTCATTGTAAAATGGGAACTGTTGCCGCATAGCTTCTTCTTCCATCATTTCACATCCCTGTGCGAATGTTACAGATATAAAAATAGGGTTTTCAAAATACATATATACGTATTAGGTAAACGAAACAGAGAAATAAAAAGGGTTACCTTGTAACGAGTGAAAAGGTTTTTCCACTTGCACTTGCACTGTTCAGCGCTGCGATTATAACCCATTTCCCTCATCCGGGTAGAGATAACTTCCCAAAGCAGCTTGTTCCTCTTGGTCTCCAAGAAACTCCGATCCAGCTCTGCTCTGATCGTGAGGAAATCCTTCGTTTCTTGAAGACTCCATTGAGGGAATCTATCGGCATCGACGCTAACACTGCTGGTAGGTTGTTGATGATGATATTGGTACTGCTGTTGAAGATGTTGTTGTTGTTGTTGATGATGATGATGATGGTGAGGGTGTCCTTCCATTACAAGTAATCACACGCAGAAAGGATTAGTTTTTGTTTTGCAGCCACCAAAAGGATTGTTGAATCTGAAAAGAGATGGATGTTTGAAAGAAAGAAGAAAAGTTGGATAGAGGAAGAGAAAGGATTTATATGGAGATGGTGTGAACAACAAGTGTGAACCCTCGAGAAAGAAAGGAAAAATCCTGAAGAAACCTAAAAAAAAAAAGAGAAAGGACAAAGAGATTTGCTATACGCTTAGGTGTCATAAAGAGTTTATTTATTAATTATCGTTCAAATTCAAGAAAATGAAATGGGAGAAATTCTTCTTCTTTTTTCCTCTATCTTTCTACGCGGAATCTCATTCTTCTTTTCATTTGTTTTTACAATTTGTTCCAGTTGCGTTCACTCCGCGTCAGGCTGACGGTCCACAAAGTCTCACTGCTGATGCCTCATGGACTGCTGGTGGGCCTTCTTTTTCTGCAACCGCTCATACAATTTTATTTCTTTCTTTGTTTACATTTTGTATTATAACTAATATAGGTCTAATTATAGTTAATATATTTATATTATTGAAATTTTATTCATTAAAAAATATAGTATATGTCAGAGACTATCCTAAAATTCGGGTCAATAGTTTGAGTCAGTAATCGAGTAATTTTCGGGATTTTTTTATAAAAATATTATTTTTGGATTTATAAATTTAAAATTTTATTATTAAGTGTTTAAATAATTTTGGAATATTAAATATTAATTTTAATATTATAAAATAGATTTATTAAAGTGACTAAATTGCATGATTTTAAAATAATGATTTTAGTGACCAAATTGTAAAGGATCAAAATATCAAAATCTATGGAGTTAATTTTACCAAGACTTGTAATTCATTCATCTTCCCTCCATTTTTAACAATGAACTTCATCTCTCTTTTGCCTTAATCCTTAGCTGCATTCATTCTCGCAAATCTTTTCATTTGTAACTTCATCTTTCATTTCTTTTCATTCTCTCCATCCAAACATAATTGTAATTCTCTCAAATTCTCTTAGAAATCTCTCCCATGGCCAAAGCTTTCCCTCTCCATTGGCTTCCATTTGCTTGCTGAGTTTTTTTTTTCCTTCTTGATTTTCTCTTCCGATCATCATGCTTCATCTTCATCTCCATTGTCTCCCTTTGCCTACTTTCGTTTCGTTGGTGTTACCATTGTTGATCTTCTTCTTGATTTCTTCCATCTTCATCTTTTTTTCATCAATTCCAACAATGTTGATGTTGTTGTTAATTGACGCTCTTCAAAAGTGGTTCATGTTCATGTGTACTCAAGAGATCATATGTTGCTATGTTCGTTAATTGAGTGTGTGGTGTGTTTAGACAAGTGACACTAAGTATCCCTAATATGTTAGACTCATAGGGTTATTATTGGTTAACACGGCCACGCAGCTCCAACACTGCTGTCTCCTTCATGCGACGCTTGGTTGGAGTCTGTAATGGTGTGGTTGTCACCCTCCCACTTTACCGACTTATGGTTGATATTTGGTTAGCGATTACATTTCAATGTCCACATATCATCATTGAGAATGGCGCCTCTAATTTGGTTCGCCAATTACTTAGTCAACGTATTGACATATCTGTGATGAGGTTTTATCTTGTGAAAACACGATAACTCACGGTGGATTTTCCTTGTATTGATATTTTCTACATCTGACGTAACGCCAGTTTTACCGTGCACGCTCTTGCTCGTTGTATTAAAATAAACAAGTTTTAACACAGTAAAATTATAATTAGGAGGAATAATGAATTGCCAACTCTCCATTATGAAGTGAATGGTAACGCTTTTTACACATTTTGCATGGATTTCCCAAAGATGCATTCAACTTACTATTTTAGTTTCGCAAATTTTGGTTTAATTTTTATTATTCATAAATTAATTATTGTTTTCGCATGGATCATCACAGTCACAGACGCGTTATTCAGTCATGTCCCACGTGTAGACGCTTCTCACAGTCGTACACGTGGAAGCATGCATGTGAAAGAGATCGGGACCCACTTGGCCTATGGTTCACACCTATAAGTCTAGTCTCCCCTTCTTCCCCAAGTAATTTTTAAATTTTCTGTCAAAATAAAACATATATGAAAATGAGTAGGAGAATTTTATAATTTGGTTTTTCTAATAAAGACCAGAGATGAATTCAAAGTCCAACATATTTTCTTATACGCTAGTCGAATGAACTTTGAAGTTTCAAATTTTAACCTTTTTTTTTGGCAACTAAAATAATTTGATCTCTTTTTAAAAATTTCAGTTAAACCTTAAGTTATATTATTTAGAATGATAGAGCAAGGAAAATATAAATTTAATAAATTTGAGGATGTTAGTTAATTTTAAAGACAAATTAAAATTAGAAAAGATCAAAATAATTTAAAAAAAATTAAATTTAGACTAAATCAAATTCCAATTTAATAATAAACATTCTTAACATTATTTTGACGCAAAATAATAATATTAGTCTTATATATAATAAATAACCACAAGCTTTTAAAATATCAAACATAAACTATCATAATTTTAAATATCTAAAGTGCGCCTCTAAAGTGAAACTTTAAAATATAAAATCCTAGCGTTTTCTTCCTCATATTTTCTATCCCGTCGTTGGTCTTTTTTTTTTCCCTCAAATTTTTGTTAGCGGGAGATTATGTGAGTTTTGGTGCTCGTTGTCGTTGTCGATATTTTTAATAATTCTTATTTTTTATTTTTAATAATTCTTATATGATATTGAGTGGTTAATTTTTTAATTATTATAGAAAATATCTCAATTATATATTTAATTTACAATTTTAATTATAATTTTAGATAAAATCTAGGACAATAGTAATTTTCCATCAACAATCATCAAAAGAAACATTGTCAAATTAAAGAAATAATGTGTACAAAAAAATCCCTAAAATGTTTTTCACTCTTGATTCTTGAACCAAGGGGCGGTGGTTGAAGTGGAAGAGCCTTTGACTTTGGGGCTGGAAACCCTTCAAAAATTACCACCTCCATTCCAAATTCATAGGTATAGAAAAAGGGTTGTTCAACGAGCGGCAATGGCCCCAATGCATATCTTACACGTCTAGTTTTGCCGATTTGCATAAGCAATAAAAAAGAAAACAAAACTGGTCAAATCCCATCGTCCGTGCTATTAGTTTATCCCTTTAATGCGGTGTTATTAAAATAATGGGACAATAAGACAATGAGATGCTGAAATGTTTTACCCATCTTGAAAGACGACAATTTAGATAACGTGGGATCCTAAAGCAAACCCTAAACAGCTTTAGCTTTAGCTTTAGTGTAGTAACGATATGCCTACCCACTTCAACTCATTTAATCACAGCTGATCAAGATTAAGTAAATTAATTAAATACTTTATGATAATTATAAAATAATATTTATTTATAATTTTTTAATTATTAAAAGCGCACATATACTCTGTAAATGTAATTTCCTCGAATCTTAAGAGAGAATGATATTATTTTTAACCCGTTAAACTATTAAATGAATAAAAAAAGAGAGTGTGGGTGTAGGGTCAGTGTAGGAATATCCGTGGTTAGGTTGTTGGAGATCCTGTGCAAATTCTTGTAAAGGGGCCCTTAGATCTCGAACTTATTTTCTGAAATAATAAAAAATTTATAGCTGTATTACACTGAGCAAACCCACTTGCATTGTTTTCCCAAAATAATTTTGCTTGTTAACAAGATTCAAACTTAGGATCAACAAAGTCATTGGCCCAATAATCTAATCACTGCTCTATACCTATTTTTCTTCTTCTTAATGACAACAACTGATAAATATATTCGATTTCGAGATTCATATTTTTTAAAACCCTACACCGTCGCACACTTTGCACACCTTCAATCACGCCCCTAAAAATATTAAGAAAGGGGATAGTACTCCTATATGCGTATGGAGAGAATTAATGAAGCTAAACGGTTATACCTCTTTTTAAGGTTCATAAAGGTTGTTAATGTGTATTGAATATTGTTAAAATATTATATTTGTTGACATGTGTTAATATAACTAAATTTTAAGTGGCCGTCTGGTACTTTTATAAACAGGAAGAAATCGATAGGGCAACAGTCTTGTAATGAAGACTGTCCTTTTGGTAGCTGCACATATACCTAATTTTTAAGATTGATAAAAGGATACTCCCAACTATGAAGGATGGTATATTTTTCGTTATATAAATTTTAAAAATACTATTTATAATATATATAAATTTCATTATTATTATTCTTTAGGATTTTATGTTCGAACCTCATAAATATTAGAACTGTGAAAGTACATATATTATTTTATATTTTAAAAAAATATTTGAATAAAAAATTGAACAAATATTATTATTAAAATATTTAAAAAATTGATAAATGCAATTAATTATGAAAGGACATTTTCTTCAGCCCGACAATGGTAGACGGATGATACATGGCTAGCTGGTACATATCGTACTCCACCAACTAGATTTGTCGACTCAAGTAAAAATCGATTGGTCTGACATTTTAATTAAAATAAAATGATGGTATTTTTTAAGAATTGATTCAAATCGGCTAGTCCATCTATGGGTATTGGTCGGGTTATATTGAATTTTTGGTTCACTCGATTCAACCCGAGAACAAGGAGTTATCCACTCAAAATCTGACCTGATCCAATTAAAACAAGATTTCACTCGACCCGAATCTGACCCGATATATAACTTAAAAAGTCGATCCGACCTAAAATAATAAAAAATAGTTTTATTCAATAAAAACAATGACTTAATAGAAAAAATAATATATAGAGGGATATTATTGTAATTATTTCTAAATATATAGGGTAAAATTATATATTTTTTTCGAGTCGAGTTGGGTATTTTTTACCTTAAACCCGAACCCAAACCGAACATCACATTTAAAAAAACCTGACCCAACTCTATTTTTTTAAATCCCGACCCGATCGAGTCGAATCGAGTCAGAATCTGTTGAGTTCGGATCCCATGCCCATCTCTAAATCCATTCGCTTGTCTATGCTTTAAATTTTTCTAAAGTAATTTCGGCCTAAATTTTGTTTTAAACTTTGGCCCAACTACAACCCAATTTAATGGATAATCCAACATTGAGAAGGTCTAATTCTAAATATGACCCTCAAAATGTTGGGAAAAGGTTAAGAATTAATGAAACATATTGAAACGTTATTTGGTACTCATGGGAGCGGGACAGAGCTAAAAAATTTACTTTAAAACTGTAAAATTTAAATATTATGCGAAAGAATTTTTCTTAAGTTGGTAAAAATAAATAACGAGTTTCAATTTATTTTTAAGAGCGTTAATTTTTTTTAAATATGTTATTTTTAATTTTTTAAATATTTTTTATATTAAATTTATAAAGATTTTTTTCTCTCAAATATGACGCCCCTCGTTATAAGTTGCCTTTACCCATGTATACTAATGATAAAAATAAAATAATAATATAAATTTTAATTATGGGTAAAGCATATAAAGGGTCCCTCGACTATAGGATGCTATTTTGTTAAGTCCTTTGATTATTAAAAGATACAAAATGGTTCATCGAATATAAGACGTTGTTTTGTTGAGTCCCCAACTATTAAAAGTTACAAAATGGTAACCTGACTATTCAAAAATTTCAAACTCGTCTTTTTTCGTTAAAAATTTAAAGGACGTTTGAGTTGGACGTTAACATGTTGATTGAGATATGATAAAATTACATTCTAATGATGTTTATTGACACTATTGTTGCTTTCAAGCATTAGCTCGACAACATAATGTAAACAGAGAGTTGATCTACAAAATACAACTCAAATGGTTCTATGATCAAATTTTATCATGTCCTAGTTAACATGTTAACATTCAACTAGACGACTACTAATTTTTTGACAGAAAAAGACACGTTTGGAACATATAAATAGTCAAGTCATCAGTTTCTAACTTTTAATAGTCGTATACTCAACAATGCAATGCCTTATATTTAGAGAACTATTTTGTAACTTTTAATAGTCAGGTGACTCAAGAAAGTAATGCCCTATCGTTGGGGGACTATTTGTGTACTTTACTTTTTAATTATTTGATTATAATTTTTTTTATCTTTCCTCATTCTCATATTTATGAGTTTCATTAGGGATGAGCATTTAACCCGAGCCCGAAGAGTTTCATTTAGAATAAAAAATATATAATCCGACCTGACCTAATATAATTTCAAAATATGTATAAAATATTTACAAAAATTCCATTATATATATTATTTATGTTTTGGTTCCATTTCATTTCCCCACACAACCTCATACGTCGTTCCTCCATCCTCTCCCTCTTTTTCTTTGTTATTCTTTTGTTTTTCATTTTCATTTATTGTTCTTCATTTTCCCTTCATTATCAAGAGTTTTATTTTTACTTTCACCATCATCAGCAACAATGGTCTGCCCGTCTCTTCCATCTCACTTTTACAACAATTTTTTTAAGAATTTATGAGGGTTTCAGAATCCGAAGGAAGATTCAAGTATTGCATGTATTATTTATGGATTAAATTTCTTCTCCTAGTTATATGTTTTGTTTTTTTGAAACTATTTTTAAAAAATCTTAGATTTTCTCGTAGTTTAACTTAATTTTCCATATTGCTTTATTTTTAAGTTTATTTGTATGTTTGTTTGGTTAATAATAAAGTTTAAAAAAAATGATGGAAATAGATGAGAAAATAAGAGAATTATAGGATTGACTGGGTAGAGTCGGATTGGATCGGATTTTCAGTTTCTGGTCGGATGACTAGTTGAGTGGAACCCTTCAAAATCAAAGGTGGATCGAATAACGAGTGGAAGACTTCTTGGGTTGGAGTTGGATAGGCCGAAAATTTGACGAACCCCAACCTATATCCATCCCTGAATATCATACATAAACTGTCTTTGTAATCCACAAAACCAGAGATTGGTCCTAGAATTGGTTCGTTGATCGGTTTTATGCCCAATATGAATTTGCGTGATTGGTCTTTATTCAGAACTTCTACCCCAAAGCTTAGCTGCGAATTATTGTATGGCCCATTTGTTACAAAACACATAAGGTTTAATGGGTGAGAATATTCGTAAATTCTCGTATACTTCTTGTTCAGTGCTTATATTTGTGGCCCAAGGTCAGATTGGAGGGCTGATTTTATGGCCAATTTGTTACAAAAATACATAAGGTTCCATTTGTGAATGTGCAAATCAAAAATGTCTTTTGTGCATGGATACATGTGAGGTGTAAATCAAACCTATCTAGGGTTCGGGATGCACCCTTACCACGTGGGTGATACAAAATATTTAAACTGTGTTGGGCCTGGGATGAATCCTTGTGTAGTTTACCGGATTCAATTGACTCCGTTTAGATCTAAAAAACCCTTGAAGAAAGTAGAGAGAGGAAAATTAGTTCTATTTCGACTTTTTTAAACCCACTTGATACGAATTTTAGATCCATCCTCGGACCTAAGTAGGGACTTGTCAAAATGTTAGCCTATTTCCCTCAAAATCTCTCTCTTAATGTTATGGAGATAAACAAACGTTAATGGTACCAAAAACTATTACTTCATTATTTGCAGCTATGATTACCCCCAAAGTATGTACACTGTCTCACTTGGCTGTCTTCGTCAGGCGCAGAAAAGTTGTGGTCTCACAAGTCTTTGATCGTGAACATAAACCCACATCGAATAAAATCGTACCTCCATGAGATCCGTCTTAATCGCCAACGTTCGTTCCTTTAAAAACACGTTTAAGTGCAGTCGACATACTGCTGCTAGAAAACACGTTTAAGTGCAGTCGACATACTGCTGCTAGAAATGCGGGTGCTTTGCATAAATTTCTTCATGAAATTTTGACCAAAAAGCTCCAATAATACATTTTTTTTATCATTTTATATATATTATGGTTGTCCTTTTTTCCTCATATGTATGGGTAAGAGGAGGTAAGATAGTAGGCTGTCCCCAACACCAGGTTGAGAGCAGTTTCCGTAGGAGACCTCTGAATTATGAAATGCCCTCCGTGGGACTCGATCCCACGACCTCAAGGTTAAGAACCTTGTGCTCTATTAAAAATGTATAAATATACTAAAAAATTAAATTATTTCATAATTTATATATTATGTGTAGATAATTTATATATAATGAAATTAGATAGTAGGTGGATTAAAGCACATCAATTATGAAACGATAATAAATTTGATAATATTTATCTAACTCTATTCCATTATCAGGATGATTCTAGAATGCATGACATACACCGATATGCACCACAAATGACGAAATTTGGATTTTATTAAAACAAAAGTATACCTATCATTAAATATTGTTAAGGGGTGACTTAACATGCTAAATTAATACGAAATATCTTATTTAGCCCCTCAATTATAACTAAAATTTTATTTTTAGTATTTTTCCTCAATTTTTGTAAGTAATAATTAAAAATAAGAAGAAAATTTGTAATTTTTTAAATACGTGAAAAATTATTTTTAAAATAAAAATTATAATTTTGTGAATTTTTTATTCATCAAATTATTTTATAACTAATTATTTATTTAATTGTGGTTATATTTGTAAAATTTTAAAATTATAATTTTCGAGATTAAAAAATTTAACTATCAAACAATGAAATTATTTTTTTATTAAATGATTTGATTCGAGCATTTTAGCTTTGTTTAAACATAATTTAAAAATAATACACTCAAAAAATTATAGTATTACATTAATAAGAAAAATACATCCAAACTTAAATAAAAATAATCGAAACAATCTTTAAGTTTTAATAACGTATCAAGTAATTTATATGGTATAAATTTAATATTCATAATATGAAACTAAAAATTAATATTTAACTTATTTATATCTATTTTATTTTCAATTCAATGAACCTAACATAAATTATTTAAACTAAAATTAATAATAAAAGAAAATTTTAGTTACAACTTAAGGGTCTAATGAAATATTTTTCTATTAATTTAACATGGCACATAACCTCTTTAATAGTAAATAATGGTGTTGTGCCTATTTTGTACTACAATTTAAATTTTAACATCTATTATGAAACTTTTGAAAATTTGATGTCCAAAAGGATCATTTTAAAATAATTTAATGTCTATTTATGAATTTTACCTTATAAATTAACGGTGAATTTCAATGTATGTCATACACAATTTTCCTTCGTCATCATCCTTATTTACAATCAAGTTTATAAAAATATTTTTCTTGATAAATTCTAAATCAAAATTTAATTCTACTTAGAGGAGGAGGGAATTTAGGAAGAAAGGAGAGTACTATTAGCGGGTCTAGAACTCATATAACTTAAGAGAATATGAAAGAATAAATACGAGCAACTTGACGAACCAACTAAATATATTTGATAAATCAATTTTTACTTGTAAAATTTGGATAAGGCATCGTGAGATTTGATGATATTTGATCAAATTGTACTTTTATTAAAAATCATCTCACCTATAAATATATAAATTTTTAAATAATATTTTAAATTAAAATTTATATTAAATTAATTTTAAATTAAACTATCACACAATATAAATATTATATTTGTTTAAATAAAAACTTATCTGCATAAAAGTTAGTGATACAAAAAATATTTATAATATGTTGGATTAGTCAAAACACATTACTACCTCAGCCATTTCATGCACGCAGCACGTGTTCTCCAATACATTATCTGCGGATGAATTCAAAGAAACCGATTTATATATTCACACCATATATACATTATCTGTAGCAACTTTAAGTGACAAAGTCAACTCAAAATAGGTAAATTCAATAGCTCATCTAAAAATATTTTTTTAGGGAAAGTATACATATATTAATTGTACAAAAATTTTAAGCGAGATAGATATGAATAAAATTTTATGATAAACATTATCAATAAAATAAATAATTAATTACAAAAAACTCAAATTTTGAAATGACCATCCAACTCAGTTGGTAGAGCATAAGGTTATTAACTTTAGGGTCGTGGGATCGAGTCTCACGGAAGGCATTTCATAATTCGGAGGTCTCCTACATAAGTTGTTCTTGACCTGGTGTTGGGGACAACTTACTATCTTACCTCCCCCTTACCCTATTACATATGAGAATAAGTGTCAGTTAATTTTTTACATCTTAGAAATATGTAAATCCGCCACTGGACAAATCCATAATAAAGGAAAAAGATTGGATCCCTGTAACTCATCTTTCAAGACTTGGTTAGTGGTTACTTGTAGAACTTGTTCACATTCATCCCCACAGCTTGTGCAAACCTCATTATTTCAGAACTTCTTATCTCATCCAAGTAAGCTGGACCAGACAATGCTTTGTCTTTTAACTTTATGATTTAAAAACAAATTATACTAAAATTTTATTATTTTCAGTTCTGTGTCATTTAGATCTTTGTAAATTATTATTTTCAAAAAATACCTATAGAAAAAACCGACATGATATTTTTACCATCTTTAGCCTTTGTTTGTTTCTATCATTGTATTTTGATCATGCATGTTTCTATTGAAAATATAAAATTTATGTGTAACATTGTGTTTAGCACGAACATGCTGTCATAACCATTTTTTTTGTAAAACAATTAAATATTATTTTAAAAAACGATTATGACTTTAATTTGGAAAAATTGGGGAATTTGGAATAAATTGAATAGAGTCGCCATCGACCTTTAGGTTAGGTAGGTCGAATACCTAAAAACGTCTTTTAAAACAATTTTAAAAAATCATTTTTAAAGACAAAAATGGTCTGCGTTTACCAAATGTTCGATTTGATGGGTTCGGGAGTCGGTTACGCGTGGGGAAGGATTAGCACCCCACAACGCCCAAAAACTGGTACTGTGTCGCTTACATGTTGTCGTAAAATGGTGGAAATTACAAATCGAATATAAAGTTAAAATATGATCCGTTTATTGAACATTAATTAATTTGCTTCGAATCAATTAATTAGAGAAAATTCCTTAATTCGAAAAGAAATCTCGAAATTAGCAATCCTCCATCGAGAAAGCTAACTCGACTATTTCTTATCAATAAAAGAATATTCCCTCGTTAATAAATATATGAATCGACTAAAAATGAAAATCGACTATTTGCACTCGCATTCAATGAAATAAATTGATAAAAAAAGATCGAATATACATCGTAGAATGAAAATTAATAACTTACATGAAATGAAATAAATTATTATTTAGAGACATTCACTGCAATGTTCGATTTAAAATGAAATGGATTAACAAAATAAAATCAAATTAATTTCAAGTTCACATTTGTTCGAATGTCATATCGGATTGTACCACTTCGATCAAGCGATACTTTCCATGCACGTTCTACAAATTGTGTTCTCAAAATTATTCGAATTATTATGAAATGTTTAACCAAATACGAGAGATACATAAAGTGCTGACACAAAATAAATTAATATGAATATAAATCATGGAAGAAAAGCCATATATGTATATAAGGCACAAAGGTGGGCTCCACACGAAATACACATAAATACACTTAACATAACACTTATATACATAAAAAAAATAAATAAATCCCGAATATCATTCAATTTGCAAATTAGAATTTAATAGGAAAAATAAAGTAAATAAATCACATTGCACATACAATTTATATATATATGGAAAACATAAATAAATAAATAAATAATTTAAACGATGTAAACATGATCTATGCGCTAATATAAATATATTTACCAAGCAAGCATACACATTATAATTTAATATTAAGGCCTAAATGAACAAACATCAAACCTGGCAAATCAAAGTATGAAAAAGTAAAACTAACTGCAAGGAATAAATAAACACATCACAAATTAATAAGTGAAATCAAACATTTAACTAAAAACAATTAACAGTGTAAAATGACTAAAATATAAGAATGATGAAAGTTAAAGTTCGAAGTAAAATACCCAACATTTCAATTAAGGACTGAAATATAAGAAAATAAAATACTATGATACTAGCAGAAACTTACCCAAAGATAAAATAACAAAAAAAGGACTTAAATGAAATAAACACAAACATGAAGGCCGAATCATAAATAAACCAAATGTAAAACAGTGACCATAATAATATCTTTACAAATACCATGACTAGATTCTAATATTAACAGAACATGATAACACATTAAATCAGTGACTAAAATAAAATATTTACAAATGAAATGACCAGATTCAAATGTCAACAAAAATACACAACAAGCTACCAGTGACTAAAATGATTGATTTACAAATATTGCTTCCAAATTCGAACATAAAAACATAACACAGGATCAGTGACTAAAATGTAAGAAACATAAATATCCTGTCCAAATTCGAACATTCACAAAAATACACAACACACGAAATTAGTGACTAAAATGAAACTATTACAAACATTGGGACCAAAGTCAAATATAACCAGAATAGCATAACAAGTAATAGCAGGACTAAAATGCAAGGAATGAAAAACAAAGGCTTGAAATCAAATAATATATAACTTCATTATATGACTTAATAATTATATTACAAAGCGCGGGGGACTAAACGTGTAGTTAACCCAAATGAAATTACAGATCGGTCCCCATTGAAACTACGTCGTTTCATGGGAGATGTATAACCCTAAGCCCAAAGCTTTCTCATCTCACATTTCTCATTTGCTTCCTGAGCCCCAAAAAAAGAAAAGAAGAAAGGAGAGAGTTCTGAACTCTCTCCCCGAACCCATCGACCAGCCGCCGCTCCACGGCGTTTCCAGCGGCGGTCGGCTCTTAAAACAAACACCCATAAACCCTAAGTTCCTCTCTTCCTTCTTTCTCTTTTGAAAACCTAAAGCTCTTCCCTTTCCCACAACCAACTTGAACCCGAACCCCCCCCCCAAAGATGGGAATTTACCTTCGAAGATGGCCCAGTTCCTCCGATGAAGCAACAGTGACCCGTTCTTGGTAAGTTTTGGCTTTCTCTCTTTTCTATTTTTTTTTTTTTTTTTTTTACCCCCGAATGTCCTCCCCTTTTTCTTCGGTTTCTTCTTTTTTATTGATGCATGTGTTGATATCTTCTAACTGATGGATGGTTGAGTTCGTAGGGAATGATATCCCTATACTCATGCTGTCATCTCTTGGATTTGAATAGATTTGCTTGGATTTTTCCAATTTTTAATTGATTTCTCTGCTATCTCACTGTTGAGGGTCACTGTGGATGACGGATGAACTGGAGAGATTGGCGGTGGCTCGAGAACTCACCAGCGGCGGCTCACTCGGCTCGGGAGTGACCGGTGAAGACCACGCAAGGCTGGGGAAGCTAAATAGCCAGAGGCGGCTGGCTGGCTTGCTGATGAGTTAGGTCGGCGGCTGTGATTAGGGTTAAAACCCTAATTTGTTTTAGGGTTTGAAACCCTAATCTGATGGGTTAGTGAGATAGGGTGAAACCCTAGCAATGTTGGGTCCTGTTTGGGCCGGTTGTAATGGGCTTTGGCCTGCCAAAATATTGTAATATGTAATTAATATAATAATAATAATAAATAACAATAAATAATAATAATAAAATTAAAATTAAATTAGATAGGAAAGACCCGGACAAAAACGGGTGTCTACAGCTGCCCCTCTTTGCACATTCTTGTGTTAACCAGAATAGGGCAAAGACGACAAGACATCACGTTTTTGTCTGGTTCTCTCCCTTTCAAACTTAGAAATTGGATAATGTTGGTTGTTGGGGACGACACTGCTCATACATGATGAAGAGTTTTGGTCGTCTAAAAGTGATAACACGGTTCCTACGTGATGAGGACGGCTGGTTATCTATGGTTGACACGGCTCCTACGTGATAAGGAGATCTGGTCTGGGAATGACACGGCTCATACGTGATGAAGAGTTCTGGCCATCTAAAGGTGATAACACGGTTCCTACGTGATGAGGACGGCTGGTTATCTATGGTTGACACGGCTCCTACGTGATAAGGAGATCTGGTCTGGGAATGACACGGCTCATACGTGATGAAGAGTTCTGGCCATCTTAAGGTGATAACACGGTTCCTACGTGATGAGGACGGCTGGTTATCTATGGTTGACACGGCTCCTACGTGATGAAGAGATCTGGTCTGGGGATGACACGGTTCCTACATGATAAGGACGGCTGGCCATCTTTAGGAGTTATGGTTTCAAGAGAAACCAAATTAAAGATTTGTTTCAAAAAAAACAAACCCAAAGATTTGTTTCAAGAAAAACATACTCAAAGACTTTGTTTGTTTTGTTTCAAGGGAAACAGATTCAAATGATAGTAAAATTTGTTTCCAAAGAAACAAACTCAAAGATTTTTCTCAAAGAAACTGTCTCGAGAGAAACAAAATTTTGTTTCCAAAGAAAGAGATTCAATGATTTTTTTAAGACATTGTCATAAGAGACAAACTTTGTTTTTCAGAAAATTGTATCTTAGTGAGACAAAATTTGTTTTCCAAAGAAACAGACTCAGATTTTCTTCAAAAGAAACTGTTTTAAGGGATAAAACCTTGTTTCCAGAGAAACAAACTCAAAGATGATCTTGTTTTAAGAGAAAATGTTTCAAGAGACAAAATTCGTTTCAAGGGAAACGACTCAAAGATGACATTGAAAGGAAATTGTCTCATGCGAGACAAAATTTGTTTTAATAGAAACGATCTCAAAGGTGGGTATTTTCAAAAGAAGTTGTCTCGAGAAATTTTTTTTTCAAAGGAAACAAACTCAAAGATTTTCTTCTCAAAAGAAATTGTCTTTAAGAGATAAAATTTTGTTTCAAAAGAAATAGACTCAAAGATGGATTACATCTTAAGTAAGACCAAATTTGTTTCAAATGAAACAATCTCAAAAGTTAGTTTTTAATTAGAAACTGTCTCAAGAGAGACAACATTTGTTTTTAAATAAATAGACCCAAAGATGATTTTGTTAAGAGAAACAAACTCAAAGATTTTCAAAATGAACATATTCAAAGATTTACTTCAAGAGAAACGGTCTCAAGAGATACAAAATTCATTTTAAGAGAAACAGATTCAAAGATTTTTGTTTCAAAAGAAATTATCTTAATAGAGACAAAATTTTGTTTCCAAAGAAATAAACTCAAAGATTTTTGTTTCAAAAGAAACACTCTCAAAGATTTTTTCACAAAATTGTCTCAAGAGAGACAACACTTTGTTTCAGACTCAAAGATTTTTCACGAAATTGTCTCAAGAGAGACAAAACTTTGTTTCAAAATAAATAGACTCAAAGATTTTTTTCAAAAGAAACAACTCAAAGATATTTATTCAAAAGGAACAAACTCCAAGATTTTTATTCAAAAGGAACAGACTCAAAGATTTATCTCAAGAGAAACTGTCTCCAGAGAGACAAAATTCGTTTTAAGAGAAAAAGATTCAAAGATTGTCGATATTGTTTCTAGGGAAACAATCTCAAAGGTGTTTATTTTTAAAAGGGAAACTGTCTCACGCGAGACGAATCGATTTTGAAAAACTCAAGTGATATTAATTTTGTTTCAAGTACAACAAATTTAAATTTGTATCTCAGAGAAAATATCTCAAGCGAAACGAAATTTGTTTCGAAATAAACACAATATCAAGTGAGATTTTGTTTTAAGTGAAACAAATTCAAAATTAGTATCTCAAAGGAAAAATGTCTCAAGCGAGACGAAATTTGCTTTAAGATATAGTCTCAAATGAGACAAAATTTGTTTTTAGAGAAATTGTCTCAAGCGAGACAAAGTTTGTTTTTGAGAAAACGATCTCAAGTGAGATCAACTTTGTTTAATGTGAAACAAATTCGAAATTTGGATCTCAAAGGGAAAAGGTCTCAAGCGAGACGAAATTTGTTTTGAAAGAAACAACAATCTAAGGTGAGATTAATTTTGTTTTAAGTGAATCAAATTCAAAATTTGTATCTCAAAGGAAAAATGTCTCAAGCGAGACGAAGTTTGTTTTAAGAGAATTTGTCTTAAGTGATACAAACTTTGTTTTTAAAGAAATTGTCTCAAGCAAAACAAAATTTGAGAAAACGATCTCAAGTGAGATCAACTTTGTTTAATGTGAATCAAATTCGAAATTTGTATCTCAAGGAAAAATGTCTCCAGTGAGACGGAATTTGTTTTTCAAGAAATTGTCTCAAACGAGACAAAATTTGTTTTTAGAAAGCTGTCTCAAGCGAGACAAAATTTGCTTTGAAAGAAATTGTCTCAAGCGAGACAAAAATTTGTTTTAAAATTCTCAAAATTTGTGGAAAAATATCTCAAGTGACTGAATTTTACTTCAATAAAAAAACCTCAAAGGTGATAGATAGTCTTCTTGCTCCTGTATGTTGAGGAAATGTCTTGATTGTTGACTTCAAGAAGTCAAATCATTGCTTCTTCAAGTTAGAGATATCTGGTCATTTCTGAGCTTTGATTTCCTGAAAGATCAAAATGATGTATTTTTGACTGACTATCTTGGATGTTATGATGGATGTCAAGATGAAATTTATTTGATTTTTTTATTGAATTTATCCTCAAGCGAGGAGAAAAATGTCTTTAATACGCATGATGATAAATGTTTGATGCAAAATTTATGTATCATGTATGTATATGTATGTATGTATATATGTATGTATGTACGTATGTATATACGTATGTATGTATGTGTATACTCTTCTTGATCCAGAAGGAGAATGATCGCGAGAGCAATCTTCACTCTATCATTGATTCAACTTGTCCGTATTTCCACCAATGAGTACTCTTACAAACCTTGACCTGAGACCATTTGTTTGTTCCACCAAATTTTGCCCTAAAATTTAGCTTCTCTTGCCCCAGCTTCGATCTTGAGCTTCAGATAGATATTTTTTAATTCCAAGATACGCCTCAAGAGATTATCTTGTTTGAAAATGTTTTTCTTCTTCTTTTATTTTCAAAAGTATGAAAATATCAATTAAAATAATTTTGAAAAATGTTTAATCAAAAGATATGAAAATATTGCCCCTTTTAAGGTTTCACAATTGACAAATCATAAAACAAGAGTTCATTGGATATCAAAAAATTAATTACTCTTTTAATCCTTCAATAAATTATAGCTATTTGACAAGTGTAGAGATCCATGTTATCTTTGAGAAATGGTTAAGTAAGGAAGGATAAAAAAGTCTCAAGTGGTTATTTTTGGTCAAAAGTATAGTATTCTCATTTATTTGATGTTCTCTGATCTGATGGAGTAGTTTCTGTACTCAGTTATTGGAAGTGTTCTTTGACTCCCAACTCTCATGTTCTCATTTATGTTGTGTGATGCCTCATCAAGGGATTTGAGCAATCGTCTCCTATGTAATAATCTCCATATTCGAGCCGCCCTTTCAGGTTTTCAACTCGAATCCTCCTTTGGTTTCAAGACGTTACTCAGAATTTTACGTCTTTAACCCCCCTTTGTTATTTTTCATCTATCATGCATTAAAGATTTTAGAAAACCTTTTATAAATAAAAGATTAATCCTGATGAGCGGGATGAAATCTGAAGATAGTCTCTTCTGTTTAGAAATCCATGTATGATTAGAAGGGACTTTTTAGGCACGTAATGTGGGCCATGGTTCATGGTTATGAAAGAAAGGGATAAAAGGCCCAAACATGTGTTTTAAGGGTATTTGAACCAAGGATCAATTAACTCTGATGCCTTCGATCTTGTTTTGCTCAATTTGAATCTACTCGCATGTCTTTCTCTTGATGTTTTATGATCTTCGAGTCAAGTGATTCTAGAGTGATTGTGTTTGATTAATCTCACGATTTGAAGCTCAATGCGTCATTTGAGTCAGGAGACTCTTTGTCTGTGTTCTTTGTCATCTTTTGTTCTTTGCTTTTTTTCTTTGACTTTTGCTTTGATTTTTCTTTGTTTTTGCTTTTTGTTTTTTTCTTTGGTTTGATCTTTGCACTCTGCGTCTGGTTCACCTTTCGGTATCTCATTTGGATCAATTTATTTACTCATGCGCAGATTTCCTCCAACTTGCCCCCCAGTGTAGAGGGTGATCCTTGGTTAGGGTTGAATCGAAAGAAAATATCATTCAGGCTCAAAGGGGACACAAGGGATATATTTTCTCCTTTTGTGAAGGGATAAAGAAAGAAAGCCGTTCATCATCTCATACACAGAAGTCCTTGCAGAAGAGGTATCCCCAGGGGAATAGATTTTCAGGATTAATTTTTATTTAAATGAAAACAGTAATTAATGCATGATAGAATTATTTTGAATGAATTCTATTTTTTTCTCTTCGCTTCTTGCACTCAACATGTCTCAATTGCTCATGCTCGTCTTCAGAAAATTGATGCGAGATGCCCCACACTGTGTCTTCTTTGTAGGAAGGCTTATGTTCAATTGAACATCTTGTACTCAATGTCTGTAGGTTTTATTGGTAGGAAATGTTGGTTCCACGTCTAAGAAGACGATGATGACTTTATTGGCTCAAAGAAAGGTATGTGTATGACTTTTGTGTCTCAGAAAAATAAATACAGTGTTTCAAGGTGGAAAGAATGTTTCAAGGTCTCAAAGAGATAGAATGTCAAAAATTAGTTATTTGGTAGTGACCAGGAATTATTTCGGGTAAAAATCGAGAGATTTTATATTTTAAGGTTTTAGACAGGATAAAATAGGTCTAATCTTGCCATATGTCAAAAATCTATAATTCTTGAAGAATTAAAAGAATATGTAATTCATTCGATATTCAAAGAACTAAAGATTAAAATTTGTTCAATTATTTAACCTTAGAAAGTAGCATCATTTCAGTCATCAAAGATTAAAAATATTTAAGCAAATATTGAAGAAAGAACAAAAACGAGTTCAAACAAAAACAATCTCTATGGATGCAAGTGGTTGATGCAATGACTTCTCTGGCTTAGTATTAGGATACCCCTGAATAAATCATATTATGGATTTTGTGCTTTAGTGTCTTGCAGTTCTCAGTGGAATGTCTGGAGCTTCTTAGATGGAAATGGTGCACTGGATCAACATCGTAGACCTTAGGGAACGATGACTCTTTTCTCGAACCATCCTGGAAGACTCAATCGAACAAGCTTCTATCGTGTTGATTTCAGCTTCTTGTTTATATTCTCAATATGGTCACGTGATCAGGATTACTTCCACTGACTTCTCCACAAATTGATCTCATGTTTTTATGAATGATGCATATGAAAATGCTTAAAAATAAAATATATATGCAACATAAAAAGATGCAAATGCAGATGGAAAAATGTTGACCCCAACGATGAATATCATAGAATAGTCTTCACCAGAAATAAAAGTTTTCACATTACAAGACAATCCAATTTACAAACATGTCTTCGCTTAGATGGTGAGCCTGGAATGGATCACTGCTTCATCTCGGATCTTCGTCCTCAATAATGATGCCCCTCTAGCGCTCTGTAATCTGACTCCGTTAATGCCTCGGTGGTAGTGAGGTCGGTGTGTCGCTCTTTGATAACTAGCGATAAAATGATTGTAGATAAGACTCCACTGCTAGATTACTCCTTGAATCAGTGGATCATCATCTCAGTATTGAATGATGCCCGATCTTCGAGCTCACTGCTTCGTCTCGGATCTTTGTACTTGGAACCGATGCCCCTCTATGCTCTGTAAACTAACTCCATTAATACCTCGGCTATACTGAAGTTTGTGCTTCACTCCCTGATGGTTAACGATGGAATAATTGTGGATGAGAATCTACTGCTGGATTACTCTTTAGATCAGTGGATTATCATATCAGTCTCGAATGATGCACGATATTCGAGAAAATCTCATTCTTGTACTCTGGACTTCTTTTTAGCCCTCGATGCATGTCTGTGTATGCGATCGCTTGATTGAAAACTTTTATCTCTTCTTGTGAAAATTTTCTCTCGAATATCCCCTTACGGATCAACTCTTTTGCATTATGATGATGCCATGCAATGCAATGCAAATGACAAAATGACGCAAACAAAAGAGAAGAAATAAGTTAGTATACACAAACAAAAGAGAAAAATAAGTTAGTACATGTAAAATAATTGATACAAATAAAAATGTAATTCAGAGATGGATATAACACCTACCCCGTCATGATATCTACCCAAACATGCTTTCAATTAAATAACAATCCTACCCGGACATGTTATCTACCCAAAATGATCTATTTTCAAGAAATTGGTCCTAACCGCATGGTATCTAGTTCGCATGCTTTACTCGGAAAAAAATTATATTCTACAAATTTAAAAGGTTAAGGTTTAGAATCGTTCCTCCTTCGTGTACACCTATTTTGGGTACCTACTGACGGACAAAGGTTCGGTATGACTATACCTAGGGTAATCGTTCGACGGTTCACTATATGCTTGGTTTCGGCTCTAACGGAAAAAAGGGACTCGAATTGTCCTTGATGTCGGTGCCCCCTTGGGCTGCCAGACCCTCGATCCTCACCCATTACAGGTTTCAAACGGAACGAGTTCAATTCGAGGGGATTCACTGTCTTATACCCGTACGAGGAATAAATCCCTACGAAGGTATAAAGTATGTATCCCATGGGTTATTTGCTAAAACTCATACGAAGAATAAATTCTTACGAGAGTAAAGCATTCACCCCGACTAACTTGGATCGAAGCTCGTGTCTAGAGCTCATGTTATGCGAATGCACGTGATGTGTGTGAGGAGGAACGTACCTACCTGTGACTCAAAACAGAAAAGAAAAAAACGACAAAAATTGGGATCGATCTGAAAAGAAAGAAAAAAAATCAAAGGTTAGTATGTCAAATAAAAAAATGAAGCAATTAAAAACTTCAATAAACGGATCATAAGCTAACCAAAGACTCGAACTCATAATTTCGACCATAACGACAATGTGTAAGCGACATACAGCTTGACTCTCTAAATGTTCATCCCCAGTGGAGTCGCCAAGCTGTCATAACCATTTTTTTTGTAAAACAATTAAATATTATTTTAAAAAACGATTATGACTTTAATTTGGAAAAATTGGGGAATTTGGAATAAATTGAATAGAGTCGCCATCGACCTTTAGGTTAGGTAGGTCGAATACCTAAAAACGTCTTTTAAAACAATTAAAAAAAATCATTTTTAAAGACAAAAATGGTCTGCGTTTACCAAATGTTCGATTTGATGGGTTCGGGAGTCGGTTACGCGTGGGGAAGGATTAGCACCCCACAACGCCCAAAAACTGGTACTGTGTCGCTTACATGTTGTCGTAAAATGGTGGAAATTACAAATCGAATATAAAGTTAAAATATGATCCGTTTATTGAACATTAATTAATTTGCTTCGAATCAATTAATTAGAGAAAATTCCTTAATTCGAAAAGAAATCTCGAAATTAGCAATCCTCCATCGAGAAAGCTAACTCGACTATTTCTTATCAATAAAAGAATATTCCCTCGTTAATAAATATATGAATCGACTAAAAATGAAAATCGACTATTTGCACTCGCATTCAATGAAATAAATTGATAAAAAAAGATCGAATATACATCGTAGAATGAAAATTAATAACTTACATGAAATGAAATAAATTATTATTTAGAGACATTCACTGCAATGTTCGATTTAAAATGAAATGGATTAACAAAATAAAATCAAATTAATTTCAAGTTCACATTTGTTCGAATGTCATATCGGATTGTACCACTTCGATCAAGCGATACTTTCCATGCACGTTCTACAAATTTGTGTTCTCAAAATTATTCGAATTAATTATGAAATGTTTAACCAAATACGAGAGATACATAAAGTGCTGACACAAAATAAATTAATATGAATATAAATCATGGAAGAAAAGCCAATATATGTATATAAGGCACAAAGGTGGGCTCCACACGAAATACACATAAATACACTTAACATAACACTTATATACATAAAAAAAATAAATAAATCCCGAATATCATTCAATTTGCAAATTAGAAATTTAATAGGAAAAATAAAGTAAATAAATCACATTGCACATACAATTTATATATATATGGAAAACATAAATAAATAAATAAATAATTTAAACGATGTAAACATGATCTATGCGCTAATATAAATATATTTACCAAGCAAGCATACACATTATAATTTAATATTAAGGCCTAAATGAACAAACATCAAACCTGGCAAATCAAAGTATGAAAAAGTAAAACTAACTGCAAGGAATAAAATTAACACATCACAAATTAATAAGTGAAATCAAACATTTAACTAAAAACAATTAACAGTGTAAAATGACTAAAATATAAGAATGATGAAAGTTAAAGTTCGAAGTAAAATACCCAACATTTCAATTAAGGACTGAAATATAAGAAAATAAAATACTATGATACTAGCAGAAACTTACCCAAAGATAAAATAACAAAAAAAGGACTTAAATGAAATAAACACAAACATGAAGGCCGAATCATAAATAAACCAAATGTAAAACAGTGACCATAATAATATCTTTACAAATACCATGACTAGATTCTAATATTAACAGAACATGATAACACATTAATCAGTGACTAAAATAAAATATTTACAAATGAAATGACCAGATTCAAATGTCAACAAAAATACACAACACAAGCTACCAGTGACTAAAATGATTGATTTACAAATATTGCTTCCAAATTCGAACATAAAAACATAACACAGGATCAGTGACTAAAATGTAAGAAACATAAATATCCTGTCCAAATTCGAACATTCACAAAATACACAACACACGAAATTAGTGACTAAAATGAAACTATTACAAACATTGGGACCAAAGTCAAATATAACCAGAATAGCATAACAAGTAATAGCAGGACTAAAATGCAAGGAATGAAAAACAAAGGCTTGAAATCAAATAATATATAACTTCATTATATGACTTAATAATTATATTACAAAGCGCGGGGGACTAAACGTGTAGTTAACCCAAATGAAATTACAGATCGGTCCCCATTGAAACTACGTCGTTTCATGGGAGATGTATAACCCTAAGCCCAAAGCTTTCTCATCTCACATTTCTCATTTGCTTCCTGAGCCCCAAAAAAAGAAAAGAAGAAAGGAGAGAGTTCTGAACTCTCTCCCCGAACCCATCGACCAGCCGCCGCTCCACGGCGTTTCCAGCGGCGGTCGGCTCTTAAAACAAACACCCATAAACCCTAAGTTCCTCTCTTCCTTCTTTCTCTTTTGAAAACCTAAAGCTCTTCCCTTTCCCACAACCAACTTGAACCCGAACCCCCCCCCCAAAGATGGGAATTTACCTTCGAAGATGGCCCAGTTCCTCCGATGAAGCAACAGTGACCCGTTCTTGGTAAGTTTTGGCTTTCTCTCTTTTCTATTTCTTTTTTTTTTACCCCCCCGAATGTCCTCCCCTTTTTCTTCGGTTTTCTTTCTTTTTTATTGATGCATGTGTTGATATCTTCTAACTGATGGATGGTTGAGTTCGTAGGGAATGATATCCCTATACTCATGCTGTCATCTCTTGGATTTGAATAGATTTGCTTGGATTTTTCCAATTTTTAATTGATTTCTCTGCTATCTCACTGTTGAGGGTCACTGTGGATGACGGATGAACTGGAGAGATTGGCGGTGGCTCGAGAACTCACCAGCGGCGGCTCACTCGGCTCGGGAGTGACCGGTGAAGACCACACAAGGCTGGGGAAGCTAAATAGCCAGAGGCGGCTGGCTGGCTTGCTGATGAGTTAGGTCGGCGGCTGTGATTAGGGTTAAAACCCTAATTTGTTTTAGGGTTTGAAACCCTAATCTGATGGGTTGGTGAGATAGGGTGAAACCCTAGCAATGTTGGGTCCTGTTTGGGCCGGTTGTAATGGGCTTTGGCCTGCCAAAATATTGTAATATGTAATTAATATAATAATAATAATAAATAACAATAAATAATAATAATAAAATTAAAATTAAATTAGATAGGAAAGACCCGGACAAAAACGGGTGTCTACACATGCAATCATGCATTTATAGCTTATTATATTTTCTTAAGATTTAAAAGCATGACAACAGCATATTACATTTTCAAAATATTTTACGAATAATTATGGTTTTAAATATAAATTGTCTTTAATCATTTTTCACATAAATCATTCAACGTGGATATTCTACAAACTATATTATTACTAGCATGTCGCATAAGTCACGAGGACATAAATATAAAGATTATATTTTTACTTTCTTTTAATTTCCCATCAAATATAAAATTTAGATTCTCAATAATTAAATTGTTATTTTAATTATTTTACATGATAATATTTTTCTTCGAAAAATTACGTGAAAAATTAACATAAAAGAATTTAATTGACACAAAGTGAATATAGTATTTTATTATTATATTTTACTGATCATTTTTATATTTCACCTTAAACTTGTTTATGCTGAGACTCAACATTAATAAATTCTTCTTCTATTAAATTCTAATTTAATATTTCTTTCTCAAAATTCAAAAAAAAAATCAATTGAACTCTTTAATTTTGGTTTTTCCAAATTTCCAATATCAATTCACCAAATCTCTTTCCCCATTTTTCATATCAATAAAAAATTTATTAACATTATTTTTTTAAAAACTTAATGAGAAGAAAAATTTAAGTATAATTAGAATGCTTCTTTTCTCTTTCATGTTTCACGATTCATCTGAAAATTATTATTCTCATGTTTTAATTTATCATATTTCTCTCACACGTAAAGTCACAATTTTTTATTATCAATTATGATGCTTGAATCATATTGAAGATTGTTTTTAAAATTCTAGGTAGACCACATTTTCAAATTCTTTCTTTTAATTTTATATATTTTCAAATTTTAGATAAGATCGTTCTTTTATTTTTCAAATGCTATGTTATGTATTGAGAAAAATTTATTGGAAAACATTGATGTTGATACTATTATCAATGGTTTTGCATAAAAAATGATTGAATGTAATATTTTTTTTATAAGTATTTGTTTTCTTAAATATATTTTTTGACATCTTTTATATTGTAATGAATTACTATTTTTTTAATTTAATAAAAAAATCTAATAATTTTTTTTATATTACATATTTTTTAATTTTTTTATATTAGGGGCTCATTTTTTATTTTCGTCCGGAGCCTAAAAATAGTTAGAACCGACCCGGTGTTGAGATTAGATTGAATTAGGGTTATGTAGTGGAATTACGAAGTTCAGGTCAAAATTGTAGTGTGATTACTGATATTATGATTGCAGGAAGCGGGCATCGGCAGGCAGGGACATATAGGGTCACGTGTTTTTAGATTGTGAGATTCTACTTTTATACTCCACTATTTATTTTCTGAATTTTTTTTGTCAATGTTTGACACGTGATTTAATTCCTTGCAGTAAAGTACTATAGTTTGGTCATGTTCCATTGATGTCGGCCAAAACCTTTTTGTGGTTTAGTTCAGTTCAGTTTGATGTACTGCCACGTCATCCTTTTTTTAATAATGTAAATTTATGTCTTCATTTTTTGGCAATGGAAGGAGAAATGTTCATTTCTAATCGGTCAATCAGTAATCACTAAGTTATCTCATCTAACGAATCATGATCATAAAATTCGTTTCAAACAAAATCATCCTTACGAACCATAGACAGTAAATTAATAAATTGGGACTCATATCCGTTTTACGAATCAAAACGAATCACGAATTAAATAATACTGTCACATATTTGAATCTAATAAAAATTAATATTTATTTAAAAATAATATCCTGTAAATTAGGAGTAAAATAGTCTTTTCTGCAGGAATTGATAAGAATTTTATTATAATCAATAAAAACAATAGTAAAAAAACCAATAATTAAAATTAA
Source organism: Hibiscus syriacus (assembly GCF_006381635.1). NCBI lineage: Eukaryota > Viridiplantae > Streptophyta > Magnoliopsida > Malvales > Malvaceae > Hibiscus > Hibiscus syriacus. The sequence goes on from NW_024062498.1 coordinate 42,709, forward strand.
AATCATTGGAAGAGATTGAAAAATAAAATACAATAAATTAATAAGATAAGAGTCTAATCAAAGATGGAATATTATTTTGATTCCTTTATTATTTTTTTAAAAAAACTTATATTTAAAATTAAATTAAGTCATTATTTTTTGTTTAAAATTAAAATATTTAAATTATCATATTTACTTTTACTCAAAAATATTCAAAATAATATAAAAGACTACATTCATTAAGTTCAAAATTATAAAATAAGAATTTACAAAAATTAAATTTTTTTATTATCAAAGTACCTGATTATATTTGATACTTAATTTGACTAACAATAAACAATTTTATAATATAAATTTAGTAGTTCTAAAATTAAATACTAAAAATATTAATACTTAAAATTTTTAATAATTAAATTTTCTAAAACAATATTATTAAAGGCTTTTAACATTACGATTTGGACAACAAGATATTAAGGAACATTATTGTTATAATCTTTAAACAAAATTGCTTGAACAATTATTAAAAAATTAAAAAATCTAAATTTTTAGTATCTAAATTATTAAAATATTAAAATAATATATTAAAGACACTTAACAATATTAAAAGATTAAAATAGTATTATTAAAGGCATTTAACAAGACATTTAACCATACTTATATTTTTTTAAGAATCAATTCACCTCAATGGTTAAAGGAATTGTTGTTGTTCCTATAGGTAATGGGTTTGAACACTAACGATTGCAAAGGTGATTGAACGTTCATTGTCAAATGGTTGAGAGCATTTATAACAGATACTATTTTGTAATCAACTTTAGCTTAATAAAAAAACAATACTTAATCTTTTAAACATAATTGGTCAAATAATTATTAAAATTTTATAAAACAATATTATTAAAGGCATTTAATAATATTATGTTTGTGAGGTGTGTGCCTTGTTAATAATTAAGAAATATTATAAATAAGATATTTTTTAATTGGAAGCTTCAAGCCAATGATTTAAGTACGAACAATTCTACAATACGAAAGTCTCGATATATCCCTTCAAACAAGCGGTTGAATGTCAAGAGGTGCGGAGTCAAGCAATGAAACTTGATAGTGGTAAAAGGTTTGATTTCGATTAACATAGATGGCTTTTGTAAGTGGGAGACGGTTGAAGTTTGCGCTCGGGACAATGACACGACTTCCACACATTCTTATTGCACTTGGAGTCGTTCAAAATCTTGGGTCAACATGAACCAATTGATCTCAGTGGTTGAGGGACTCGTTATTCTTTCTAGAGGTCATGGGTTCGTGCACCGACAGGGGTATGAGCGTTCATTGTCAATTGATTGAGAGTATTTGATCAAATACTTCCTTGTATTTACCCTAAGTATATCAAAAAAAAAATCTTGAGTCATGCCACTTGAAGACCAATGTAGAGACTCCATAGCTCTGCTTGAAGAGGCATGATGATTCCGAGAGCTTTCCGAAATCCAACGATCCAACCACCATCGCTAGAGCACCTCCGATAGAGTCGAAATCATGACACCAAGGCATCAGTGTTCAAGCAGATCCGGTATTCATACAAACAAGATATTTATATTTGACAATGCGATCTGTGCCAGCTGTTGTTGCATGCTAATATGCCAAATCCATGTAGGTTTCCATTGAAGAGATAAATAATTGTAGCTGTTGGTTTTGAATTGACTCATCCATTTGCAAACGTTAAAGATATTTTTTTAATCACCCGAACAAACAATCAAATGATGATGAATTTTGAGATTGTTGTTTGACTAATTATGAGCTAATCTCTTCGCTGGAAACGCATAATATCACTTGGAAACTACAAGATAAGTCCATTATTAACCAATCCATTCCTATTTATAGCATGGGGTTTTCACTGCTTAAGCTGATGTGTTCCACTCATTGTCTGTTAATTGTTGAAGTAAAACTCTGTTGGCTTCCTAATTGTAACTTCTTTTTCTCTACCACGCCGGTCCCATGAGCTTAATCATTTTTTGGGGTCATAGATATTATGAATGTTGTAATCATTTTGTGATGGGCTGAAAATATTTGATTTTGGATTTTTTTAAATGATGGAATCATCATCTATTGTTTGGGTTAGATACGATCGAATACTTATAAATTTAACTTGCGTTTAACACAAAGATCAAAACCGAGTTCATAAACCGGTTACACATGGGAAAAGTTAAAGCACACATACAACACTAACAAATTGGCATCTGGTAAAAAATGCACGTCTTCATTTCTTAAAATAAATGAAACATAAAAAAAACGTTAATAATAATAATGATGAATGATAAGTAAAATTAATAGTTAAATATTTATGATAACAGAAATGTGTATATATATAAAACAAAAATAAAGTGATAAAAATATATAAAAAACTTTACAGAATTAAATTGTAAAAAATGAACCTTTAGGGCTAAAATACAAATAAACATGTTGTGTGGACCTAATTGAAAGAAATATAACTTATAGGGGCTAAAAATAACAATTATTCTATAAATCGGGACTAAATTGAATGAAATTAGAAAATAAAATGGCAAAAATAATAAGAAATTTCAAAAATGACTATATTGAATTACATATCAAAAGAGGAAAGGCTAAAAACAAATTTATCCAAATTATCAACAACAAATAAAAAAATGGGGATCCTCTTATGGATCCAGATCGATCTCAAGCCAAGTCTCTAAAATGATATTGTTTTAGGGTATGAAGAGCTCTCTCAAAACAACAACGTTTTAAAGAATTTTAAATATCTCTTTTTAGTTTTTTTTTTCACCATCTCTTTTTTCTTTCTTTTCTCTCTTTTTACCTTCTTTATAAAGTTGGACTAGTTGTTATTGATCATTGTCGTTGATGAAAAAAAGTATACCAAAAAACACCAGTTGCCTCGTCTGGACACATTGAGTCTGAATTTTCGTTTACTTCATCATAAAATACTTCAAATCATATGGATTTAACGTTGAAGTTTCAATTTTCTTCCCCTTCGATGTTCTTCTTTCGTCGTTGGATCGTCGTCATTTCAATCTATGTCATTTTCCTCACAGTAATAAAGCCTTCCACCTTTTAGATTTGTTAGCCAAATCTTCGATAGCTAGAAGTGAGGGAAAAAAACTCGAAGGTAAAACTCTCATTTTCTCTCATTTTCTCTCATTTTCGACTTTTCCCTTCTCTTTTGATATTTTACTCACTTTTTATTTTTTTAATTTCTTAGGGTTTTTGGATCCTCTTTTTGATTTAGGGGTTGCTAGGATTAAGGGATAGAGATAAAGTTGTTGGAGATGAATTTTCGGTGGAGAGGATAAGATTAGTTGAAGTGGGAGTATTGGTTAGAGGCTATGGATGGTGACCAAAGGAGATTGTGTAGGATTCAAGAACAATTGAACGACTGAGTAGGTTTATGCAAAGTCTCAGGTCAAGGTCGGGTGAGTTGAGATGTAACATCCCAATAACCGGGTCAGTGACTAAAATGTAAATTTTAAAAATTTGGTGCTTAATTTTTAAATAAGTAAAAGTTTAGGGATTTAATCGTAATTTCTTTGGATATGATTGATTGGAAAAGAAGGAAAGATGGAAGGGTACTATGATCTTTGCAAATGAAAGATTTTTTATCTTCCCTCTTTTGAAGATATAAAATATGTGGGAAATGATAGAAAGAGAAATCCATAGTCTTCTTCAGCTTTCTTCTTTCTCTCCACCGTGGGCTTTTGGTATAAAATGAAATTGATTTTCAGTTGGTTTTCTTGCAATTAAAAGAATGTTTTGATTGATGGGGCATTAGGAAAGACTATGAGAACTTAAAAGGTGATAGAAAACAAAAGATAAGGAAGTTATGGAAGATTTAATATAAGGGTTGGTTAAGTGAAATTATGGAAAGAAGTTAGAAATTGAGTTTTGAGGTTAAATTTGACTTGTCATCGGTCAAAGTAAGAAAAGTGTTAGAAACGAATTTAGAACATGTTGATCAATTGGTAAGATTTTTGGTTTCCAAATTTAAGATAGAATATTGGATATTAAGATGAGTTAAAGTGGTATAAGTTGGTTAAAATAAGTGTAGTTAAGTTTAAAGGGCTAAAATGAGGTTATATAAGAAGAATTAAGTAAAGTGTTGGAAATTTTCGGGCTAAGAAGTGTTTTCTGGGTAAGGGGTATCGATACCTGTTGAGCGGGTACCGATACTACAAGGAAAATTATGAGGAGTTGATTCATGGGGTATCGATACCTGTATAAATAGTATCGATACCTTATGGAAGAGGTATCGATACCTATGTGGAGGGTATCGATACCCGAGGATTATCAAAGCTAATTTTGGTATCAGTACCGGGGTAGGGTATCGATACCCTAGCATAGAGGTATCGATACCCTAAGGGTAGTACCGATACTACTTAAGCTGGGAAAGTGAAATTGGTATTTGATTTAGTTTGTTTCAATAAGAATCTTTGCAAGTAATCTGAATTTCGATATTTATTTGATTATGTATTCGTGTAGATAATGATCGAGAGTAAAGTCCGGACAAATCGAACAAGTGATAGTCATCGAGAAAAAGATAAGAGATTGATATTGATTAGTGAGGCCAGGTGAGTGCATATTAGTTATTATATGATGATGAAGGGAAATAAGACTTGCGATAAGTTTATCTCCTATATTAGAATGCATGAATTCATGATTATAAGCATGTGTTTGATATGAGTATGTGTGAATACATGTTATGTGAATATAAAATAAACCATGTGATATTGAACTATGTGACTATGTATGAATGGTATAAGTTATATGATTTTAAGGTATGTGAATATATGTTTATAAGATAAATTATGTAATAATATGAGAATATGATAAAAGTGAGTTCATGAGAATTAATATGAGCTACATAGCAAATGCAAAGGTTATATAAATAATAGGAACTTGAGTTGGTCAAATACATAGTTGTGTGATCAATTATGTGAATTAGTATAATAGAATTGTATGATTAAATGAGAAGTGAGATAAGCAAAACAAGATGGACCTATAGAAGGATATGAGAATAATATATCAATTAGGAGAATTGAACATAAATGATGATACGAACATATAAGATAAGCTATATGAGAAAGATTCATGTGCTTAAATAAAATTATGACATATGGGTTATATGAAATTGAACTAAGTAAATATATTAAATTAATATATAAATGAAATAATAGATGTGATATGTGTTTATAAGTATGATATATGTAACATGATATAGGTGAATATAAGAGAATGAAGTATAAGCTATATGATATGATATAAGTATTATATACATATATGATATATGCTATTAAATAGGACAAATGTGATTATGAGAAGAAGAATATAAACTATGTGAATACAAATATAGGTAAAATGATATGTATATATATATATATATATATATATGACTATGAGTTATAAGAATGTTATATGATTTATACCAGGATAAGTTATGAGACTATATACAAAATGAAATGAATTATACGAGTACATATTTAAGTGATGAAATGGTGGACTGTATGAACATGTGAATATATGCCTATGAGAAGACATAAGAATAAGATATAAGCAGTGTGACAAGAAATGTAAAATGACATGAAAGGTTGATATAAGTTTTGTAAAAGTGATATACGTGACTATATGTATATGTGATCCAAGTTATATGACATAAGCTACGTGAAATGTGAAAGTGAATTACGTGTTTATGTGAATATATGAAATGATATAAAGGATAATGCCCATGTTATATGTCATGAGAGCTAGGGGTATATTTGGCATGCCAAGAGTCGAGGGTTCTACGTGGTCCTTCGGGACATATATGTAATTCTTTGGAACATATATGTGGTACTTCGGTACACTTATTTGGTCCATTGTATTATGTATATGGTTCTTAAGGAGTGGTCCTTCGGGACATATATGATATGTGGTCCTTTGGGACATAGTGGTCCTCCGGGATATAGTGATCATTCGGGACAAATTCTACGCACCCCTAGTGGTAATTATACGAGCTGTAGTGACAGTATATGTGTGCATAACCTCTATGTATTCACATATCTTTAGTTCTCACATGTGTACATGGGCTAAGAAAAAGATAATAATAAATATATGTTTGTGATATGAAATATGTTATAGAAATTATATGATGCTATGTGTATAGATTTTGATTAAAAATGTTAAGTATAAAAGCATGTGATTAAAAGATAAGACTGTTAATGATGATCTATGTGTATGTATGTATATTTCTTATTATGTAATCTGATATGATTTTATATGATGTGATGAAATGAAGTGAGTTTGTATAACATGATAGAATAAAACACACATGCATTGTTAAATGTTACAAAGTGCATTATAAGTTTTATATGCCTCACTAACTAATCGACTTAGCGTGTGAATGTTTCATACGTAGGTTTGGGAAGCGATAACAGAAGCTAAGAGGAGCAAGACAGGTCAGCATCTTCCTTACGAAGTTCAGATCAGAAAAGTAACGATTAATATGTATTTTGTTCCTTTGGATATAGTTGGCATGTACTATTAGATTTGAGTTGAATATGCTCTGATATGTTCTGTAAAACTAATTGATCTTAATTAATGTAAAGTATTCATTTTCTTAAATGATGAATTTAAGATTTTTGCGGATTTGTAAAGAAAAGCGTTTTGAAAAGTCAATGTGACACCTCAGACTCGGATCCGGGTCGGATACGGGTTGGGGGTGTTATATGAGACACGAGTTTTTGGGCTTATAGTAGGTGGGTAGAGCAAGGGCTCTCGATTGGCGTAAAGTGGGCATAATGTTGGACCCTCTAATGTGTTGTTCATGTAACACATTACAACTTGTCTAGAATTTTTCCAATGTCAGGTGTTAACCCTGTAAAAGGGTTATAATTAATGTTGTTTTACTTGAGTTATTACTTGGTTTTAAGCTCATTTAGTTACATATAAACAAATTTATCATGTATTATTGGAGTTTACTTGTGAGTTTTAAATGTTTACTAAATGATGTTGTGAGGTGGGAAAGGTGGATGCTTTATGGTGATTTGTACAGGTTTTACAAGAAAGGGTGTGAAGTGGTGAATCACCACAACATTTGTTAGGGTAAGGAGCGAAGAATTTACTGATAACATTTCTAAGAGCAAAAAACAAAAGAGATATAGCGGTGTTTGTACACGTGATCTCATACCGGCTATTATTCCTTACACATGAAGGGAATATCTCTCTAGAGCAATAAAAAGTGATGGTAGGTAGAGCCTCTACTATATAAAGGAAAGGGAAGACACATTAAAGAGAATGCTAGAATTAAGAGAAAAAATAGAACTTTGGAGAGAAAAAGGCGACATCTCTATTCTCTCATTCATTGTGGGAAAACCACTATTGTTGAATACTTGGAAGGATATCACTCTAGCTCTCGAGAGAAGCTTGCAAGGCTTAGCTCAACTCGTGGTAGCAAAAAAGTTTCTACTACCTTTGTTTACTCTATTGTGTTATTCATCATTTCTGTTGGGATGTTATTTGAATGTTTAACCATGGATGTTTATTGCCCAACCATGAACTGATTTAGCTTGGGTTGGGTTTATTTTAGATGATGATGATTTTGATTTAATGAATGTTTCAACGTTACTATTATTATTTGTTTTGTTCATTGTTTTGCTTGCTTAGGTTTCAGGTTTAGGTTAGTAAGAGCCTTCGAGAGATGACTACAGTCTAATTAGATGCTTAAAATTCGAGAGTTAAGTCAGATCTACATGAAAAATGAGGTTGAGTTGGGAAGCTTAACCCTAACTTGTCTTAGAGATAAGGCATGTTTTCAACGACTAAAAAGAGTGGGGTGTAATTGATAGTAACTTGCTAGGGTTCACGCAGAGATGTATTATTTTAGCATTTTATTATTCTTTTTCTTGCTAGAAATGATCGAGAGACTTTAGAGTAAATTTTGTTGAGCAAGGTGATAACGATGTAGTGCCCAACATTCTATTAGAATAAATCATTAGGATTCCATAATAAGTTCAAGCTTTTATTCATTTTGAGTATTCAACACTTGTGTGGATTTGTTGGTTTATCTCTTTAATATCAGTTCTCATTACTTTTGTTATAACATTTTTACATTTTGTTCATATCACTTCAATCACAACACTTTTGTCTATTTTTGAGTGCATTTTTTTATCTTAATTTCCTTCTAATTATTGTGGAGACGATTTTACTCATCATTTTATTACTTGATCAACGTGTATACTTGTACAATTTACTCATCACATTTACACACACAACATCATGTGAAAAAAAATAAATTTTAAGGATTTTTTTAAATATTTTAAGTCCTTAAATGTGTGTTAAGTATAAAGGAATTTGTTTAGTTAAGTTATAATTTGATCTGAATTTGAATTGAAGACTAAATTATAAAAATTGAAATATCAAGGACTATAATATGAAAAATAAAATTTTTAATTCTTTAGTGGAAAAATAGAAAAATATAAGGATTAAATGTATGATTATACCATTAACCAAATTAGTGGAATTTGGTGAATAAGAATGCTATTTGGCAAATTATAGTAATTTAGTCTTGATATTCATTTTTCATAATAATATAAATTGAATAATGAAGAGTATTGTAGTAAAAGGGGGAATAAAATAAGAATTGGTATCATCTTCTTCATTAAGCCAAAATTACCATGGAAGAACAAGCTTGAACCCTAGAAAGAAGCATCAAATTAACCCTCAATTCTCTCCCCAAATTTTAAATTGGAGTTATACTTGTGAAGCCCAATTCTATCTCTATCATCTGATACCATTTGATTTATCATTAAGTTAGTATAAGTATAACTCTAATTTTATTTTAATATGGGGATTCATGGTAAATTAAGGTTTATGTATTATTTTGTCTCTGAAGATGAGTTTATCTTTGATCATGTGCTTATTTATTGTTGGAGAAAAGGGTTTGATAAAAACCTTAAAATCAAAAGAAAAAGCTTAATTTTGGATTGCTTCGTTGATATGGGATGTTCTGTAAGCTTGAATTATATGGTGTAGTCATAATCAAGTCTATGTGTATGTGAATATGTGTTTCGGTTGTGGTTGTGCAGATTGTTATGTTCAATTGTGATAACTATGTGTATTGGCTCAATTAGAGCATTTCAAATGGTATTTACGACGATTCACTAAGTTTTAGTAAGCTATTTTAATGTTGTGTGGTATTGATTTTGTATATGATTTGTTTCGATTGTGATAAGTGATTATACGCTTGTGAATATCGAACAAAATTGAGCAATGAGCACCATCATATGATAATACGATCTTTGTGAAAGTCTTGTTTGAAAAGGCTACAAGTTAAATTTTGATTTTTTATAGTTGAGCCCTTAGTCATTTAGTTGAGTTTTAGATACAATTGACATGTCATAGAGTTTGTAGCACTTGTGTACGTATGTGTTTTGTTAGGCTATAATCTTTGTTGAGGTAAAGGGATGTTGTGTATTTGGACTACGTTCCCAACGAGGTGGAGGAATAATAATTTCAGTATGATGCTCAAATCGGGCACTCAATTTTAAAACTGGGTTCTATTTTTTGAAATTTTATAGTCTAGTCCTTTATTAACTTTCTCAATTGATGTTAGAATTGATCCCATTTTTTTAAGTTATAATTTTGAATAGCGTGTGATTAATAATATGTCTAATCTTTAAAAATGAATATCTAAAATGATTCTTAAAACTTTTATAATATATGCATTAATCTCTAAAATGTGTGTAATTTCAAAAGTAGCCTCTTTTGACAAAATTCTTTGTTTTGAGGTTCATATGTTTGAGGTGTATGCAAATCGGTCCATGGTTATGAGAATTTTGATAAGTTTGAGTGATTTGTTGTCTGTTATACATATGATTCGAATAAGTTAGGTTCTAATCAGTTAATGTGACATTATCAAACTGATTATTGATTAAATCAGGTTGGAAGTGTTACAATCCAAATTTGGTAGGCTAAAAATATGTGCTAACAAATTTTCAATATTAATTGGAATCACGATAAAGATTTAGATTTTCAGAATCTTTATTTTTTAATAATAAATTTATTATTATGATTTAATTTTAAAGAAAATAAGAGTTTTTAGGATATATTTGGTTTTGATGCATTTTTCAATGATTTGGGCATCAAATTTTGGTTTAAGAGATAAAAAAAAGGAGTGAGCTGAAAATTTTAGGGTCTAATGATTGTCGGCAACAGTGATCGATGATGGCCGATGATGGTGGTGAACAGTGGTCAGAGAAGAGGGAATTTTTAGGAATCGAGCTCTCTACCGTTCAAAATTGTGAACCGAGCTTGGTAAGTGTCTTAAAATGCCATAAAATAATTTTTAGGAATTTTCCGGGAATTTTTGGACACTCCACGGCGTCGCACGCGCCCCAGATAAAAAAAACTCGGGTGCTAGTTTTGTAAATATTTTTAGAATGGTGACTAATATGTAATTAATTTCTGTTAGGGTGCTAATTGTGTAAAATCGTTGACCGTGACCGTTGACCATTGACTTTGATTGAAAAAGTCAATTTTTTTGAAAAGTCAATTTTTTTGAAAAGTCATATTTTATATTTTTAATGTCCCGAATATGTTTTTGGGGTCCGTTTCGCCAAATTCGAATCCGGTAAGCTGTTATCACTGATTTATCATATGATTAAATCCGTTTTTTAGAATTAAGCCCCGTTTTTATGAAAATTATATTGTTATGTATTTGAGGAATTATTGAAAGTTGAATTAAGGATCGAGGACGTTTGAATGGAAATTCATGGTCGATCAGTATTGCACGGAAATCGAGGTAATATTTTATTACCTCTTTATGCTTATTGGAATATGTTGATATTGGTAAATGCATTAATAAGATAATATTTGTCTCATAGGTGTAGTTAATTAATTTCTACACTCGATCCGAATACGATAAAAATTTGGTAACTGATTATGGTTCAAATGACTTTTATAGGAAATTGAGGGGTTGTTAGAATTAAAATTACAAGTTCTGTGTTTAGTGATAAATGAATCAGCTTGGATATGTAACTTATAATTTATTTCATCAAATGTACTTGGATGAGAAATTATGAGAATACTCCGGTAGGGTAAAATTACAAAAATACTCTTATGTTGTAAGATAACAAGAATTGTCCCTGGAAATTGGTTAATAACTCTGAAAAGACATTGATCAGGTAAAATTACAGATGTGCATAAGAAATTGGTTAATAAGTCTGTTAAGGGAAACATTTCAAGATCAGAGAATGTTCAGAAAATCAATTAACCATAAGATCTCTAAATTATAATTATTTTTCGTTAAGAGTTAATATTGAAGTTATCTAGTTAAGAAATTACGAAAATACCCTTGAGAGGTAAAAATAATCTGAGTTGACCCTGAATGAGAAAGTACTTTGAGGATTCGTACTTAACTCGATAAATTACGGATTTAATTGTTAAGATCTTGTCTTTGTATAGAAAATTTCTGATAACCTGTTGGTAACTTCTGAGAAGACAATTGACCTCAAAATCTCCGAGTTAAGAATAAATTATCGAGGGTGTTCTTTAGTCGGAATTATTCGAAAGGTCTGGAAAAGATGATACGTTTGAATTAAATAATAAGATCATATGGAAGGAAAGGATTGAAATACACCAGATCGGTAAAATGACCAAAATACCCCTGTAATGGAAATGACCCAAGAATACCACCAAGCACAGGAATGATTGGATATCCTCGAGCTCTGTAATAAATGGAATAAAACTAAACACCAAAAAGACAAAAATACCCTTATGGCCTATACTAAGTAAATGTCTTGGATTAATTAAGGAATTCAAATAAGCATCGGTGTTGGACTACCTTTAAAAGTATGGAACACAACTTAAGTGAGTCGATCAACCCTAATAATATGTTAGTACCTGAACTACATATATATATATATATATATATATCACTTGAATGCGTGTTCGTCTTCTTAAGTGTGGCTCGATGATAATTTTGGAAGTAATCAGTTCAGCTCAACTCTATATCGTATGCAGTATTAAGAATTAGATATTTGTTCGACAAATTAACCACAAAGACCAAATTGAGTTGAACGAAAGTACAATATGTATCCAAAATCCAGAAAACGTCTGAATTACTCTGAAAAATTCTGAAGTAACCGGAATAGACTTGAAATTTAAATGAAATAAGTGACCTTAATGGCTGAGGATTAAATAAGTGATTTGTATGAGTCTGGAAACGTTAATGAACATACATGGTGTAATGTTCTTATGGGTCATGAACTACAAATCAAGCACGTCGGCGTTTCATGATATCGTGAGAGCGTGGAAATGAAATAAAGAGCATTGGAATATCTGTTAGTTTCCTTAAGATCTATTCAGCTATGATTCCAAATATGATTTATGGATAAGAATTTTTGGTATTAAAAAAATAAATACCATGGAGGGAAAATGAATTGACCAGTCAACAAGCATTATGAGAGTTATTTATCTTGAATTGTTTGATAATTCAAATCAATCGACATAGATTGTAAAGGTTATGAATATTCATTTCTCCCTTATCAGCTCAAACCACTCTGGGCATAGCTGAAAACACAAGTAACTCATAAGTAAAGGATTATGAATACCCGTATGATTACGTTGAATTTATGAAAAATGTCCGAATAAGATATGATCCTGAAAAATCATATTTTGAATAACTGATGATTCTATCAGTTAATAAACTCTTCCAATAGTGATTCTAACTTCTGACATTCTATCGGTATACTAAAGATCCGTGTTTCGCTGCCCGATAAGATTATCCAATCTATCTGAAAAATATCTGTAAACTCTAGTGTGTTCCCTAATTACATGAATATTTTATTTGATTTATGTTCTGATTTCTATTCTGATACATGATATGGATTCTATTATAATATTTGACCTGAATTATGTTTTGATTTCTGATATCTATGTTTATTGACGGAAAATGTTTATGGAGTGTTCGGTTGGAGGAATTACTATGGTTTTTTATAAATGTTTTATGGGAGGGTGTTGTTGGAGGAAGTTACCGTTACTGTTACTACAAGCTCCTCTGCTTTCTGCTCAGGGCCTTACTTGGTGTGTAGGTGGGTGTATGGTTCTGGGGAACCTACACATTTTGGAGTGTTCGGTTGGAGGGATTAATATGGTTTTTGATAAATGTTTTATGGGAGGGTGTTGTTGGAGGAAGTTACCGTTACTGCAGGCTCCTCTACTTTGTGCTCAGGGCCTTACTTAGTGTGTAAGTGGGTGTATGGTTCTGGGGAACCTACATATTATGGAGTGTTCGGTTGGAGGATTAATATGGTTTTTGAATAAAAATATGTTTTAACTGCCACTGTTTAAAAAAAAGATATGTATCTTTTCACTGGTTTTGCGGGAGTACACTAGATAACCTATTCTGATCTCTTGAACCTAGACATCCGAAAACATTTCCATCTGAACTGAATACTATCGGTTAATACATGAGATATCAATGGGACGTCAACTCAGCCTAAAAATCTATAGATATCTGGACAAAAAATGAAATATATGTTTATCTGTATCTGCACGTTCTTCAACATTATCTGGTAGTTCTGTATTACTGAGCTTTTCGAAGCTCACTTTATTACTCACTATTGCAGGTTAAAAGAATTGTACCAGTACAGCTATCAACTTCAGTAAGAGAGTTCTTTCGGTGTTGTTTGAAGAGTATGGTACATGTGATTAGGGGGCATGTAATTGTATTTTGTTTTATATACGAGTCTGAAAATCTGTTTTATTTATGCATACTGACAAATCATTTTATAAGTTACATGTTTTAATAAAAGTTTTAAATTTTCCGGTATTTTTACAATGAGTCGCTCCAGTGGCCCTAATGTGACACTCCAGATCGGATCGGGTTACCTGCATCGGTCTGAGAGGATTATAAATATAAATAATTAAAATATTATTTTTTAAAAATCCAATGATAGAATATGAACACGTACAAAATAAAAGTGATTCTTTCGGCGATTTACTCAAAAACTAGAATGTTGCTGAACTGCACAAACAAAACACGTGCACAAAACGTTATTTTCTAAAATAAACATTCTAAAACCGTCTAATTTTGTTGCTTTCCACCACGCAGAGTCAAAAGCGAACTTGCCTTTAATTTGTATACACGCAGCTATTTTTATACAAATACTATCTCCAGTCTACTCACAATATATATATATATATATATATAATATCAAATATTATCAATTCATTAAGTAACATCAGTAGTTAAAGAATCTCTTTTATAATCTTAAATTTAAACAGTTACATAGTATATATATATAGTTAATAATTAAAAAAATTATAAACATATAATAATTTATAAGTATAACAAATATATTAAATGTTATTATTTCCAATTCTTAGGACGAAAAAGTTCTGCTCGTCCCTCACTATCACTGATGATAAAAATTAGTGCTTTATGTATTGGTAACTCACCAAAATTTATTTTCTTAATTTCCTCCTTTTCATGATTGCATCCTTAAATCCCAATCCTTATATAAACCCCTTCTCTCATTCTAATTTGTTCACTATCACTCAACTTCTCTTTGTTTTCTTCATCTAAATTTTGCATTTTTCCTCCTTTCTGGGTTTATTCGAAGAAAGAAAACCCTGAAATATTATATAATTAAACAATGGACCGTCTCCTCCTCAGTTGGCCTGAGCCAGTGGTTCGAGTTCAGTCTCTGTCTGAGAATGGCATACGTACCGTTCCGGACCGATATATTAAGCCTACGAATGACAGGCCTGTGCTGAAACCTGACTCCGATGAACACGTGGATATCCCCGTCGTTGATATCCGGAACCTGTTCGGCGAAGACCGAGCTCTCCACGACGAGACCTTGAGGCGCATCTCTAGTGCGTGCAAGGACTGGGGTTTCTTCCAGGCGGTGAACCATGGGGTTAGTCACGAGCTTATGAAACACACCCGCGACGCGTGGCGTGAGTTCTTCGACTTGCCTCTCGAAGTGAAACAAATATACGCCAACTTGCCGAGTACCTACGAAGGGTACGGTAGCCGATTGGGAGTCGAGAAAGGAGCGAAACTTGACTGGAGCGATTACTTTTTTCTCAACTACTTGCCGGTTACAGTCAGAAATCAAAGCAAGTGGCCTGCTCAGCCGACATCATGCAGGTGAGTGCGACAGTCTTAAAACACGTTTACTATGACTTTTTACGTACGTACGTATTATATTGTTTTCTTTATCTCGTCTTCTTGCCCGAAAGACTTGATCAACCGACAACGAAGCTTAGATTCAAGCATTCTCGTATTGATTGATCAGCTAAGTTTTAATCAACTTTGATATTGAGATATACAACTGTACACATTAGGCTTAATGGAAATGTTTTTCCATATCCGGCTATGGTTGCATCCAGCAGTAGTTGAGGCTTTAACTTCTAAACGTGTATATAACATTTTTGGTAAAGGACTACATCAGTGCGAAACCTAAATAAATCCGAATTTAAACTCATAATAAATACGAGAAAACCCGACGACACGTGATAATTAATTACGAATTATGAAGCTTTATTATGATTATAATGTTATAGTAACCAACAATTCATTAGTAGTTGAATCTGGACTCAGGGAACTGGTTGAAGAATATGGTGCCGAAGTTACAAAGCTATGTGAAAGGCTGCTTAAGGCGATGTCTATAAGCCTTGAACTAAAAGAAGACTACCTACAAAATGCATTTGGGGGAGATAACGTTGGGGCCTGCTTAAGGGTCAATTTCTATCCAAAGTGCCCTCAACCTGAACTTACACTAGGTCTTTCCTCACACTCGGACCCTGGTTGCATCACCGTTCTCCTGCCCGATCACGACGTATCCGGACTCCAAGTTCGTAACAATGGAAAGTGGATTACTGTGAGGCCCGTTCCCAATGCTTTCATTATCAATGTTGGAGATCAGATTCAAGTATGAACTTACACAATTTCAATGTCCTATATTAACTTCGTAATAAATTTACTGATCATGAGTGTTTGACGATGCTTGTTTAGGTACTCAGCAATGCCATTTACAAGAGCGTCGAGCATCGTGTGATAGTGAACTCGGAAAAAGATCGAGTCTCACTAGCTTTCTTCTACAACCCTAAGAGTGATATACCGATACAACCGGCTGAGGAGCTGGTGAAAGAAGACCAGCCGGCGCTGTATAATCCGATGACATATGATGAGTATAGGCTTTACATTAGGACGAATGGTCCTTGTGGCAAAAGACAAATTGAATCCTTGAAAGCCAATAGATAATCTCCATATTTTATGTGATAAAACAGTGTAAGGCAGTTATCACCTCACTAGAAATTAAATAATAGTTTATGGTACAGTTGAATAGAGGTGCAAAAAGAAACGAGTTTCATGTATTAATTCCTTGAAGCTGATTATATATTAATCTGAAACAACATACAAAAGTGAGACACTATGTGTGATAAAGATCACACTTCCTTTGAAAAATATTTAGCTCTTGAATTTTAAATGTAAAACTATCAAAATACATTGCTATTTCTCACCTTCTCACAATAAAGAAGAGAATCCCCACGGCCATAATACCCACTACACTTCCACCTGCGAGTCCAATGCACAATGAACACTTGCAATATACTTGGTTTCAAGTTTGCTTTCAAGCAGCTTATGTTCTTAGTTACCATTCTTGGAGCAGTTTGTTAGAAATAATGTAGTAATAATTCAATAATAATTATTTCTAATAATATTCTCGTATAAAAAAATAAGTTGTCTGCAAGATGTATAGCTTTCAGAAGCTTCAAGAGAAACTCGAAGGATAGGAGTTTCAAGACTTCAAGTTTCACTACAATGGAAGTTCACTTTGAGCAGAGGCAGGGCGGGCTCTGACTTTTTCTTGGCTCGGGGCAAAATTAAAAAAATGGGTCCTAATTTAAAAGAATATTAAAAAATACACAATATAAAATTTTAATTAACTTTTTTTAAATTAAATAAATATTAATTCATCACAATATCAAAAGTGTCAAAAACATATTTAAGCATATAAATACTTATAAAAAATATTGTCTTCGAGCATTTCTTGATGCAAAATCATTGATGATAGTGTCAACATCAATGCTTTCCAACATATTTTTCTCAATATATAACATAGCGAGTCCATTCAATCTTTCTTGTGACATTGTTGACCTCAAGTAATTCTTCAATAATTTCAGCTTTGAAAAACTTCTTTCCGCGGATGCTACCGTTACCGACAGTGTTAATAAGATTCGATAAGCAATTGAAACATTAGGATAACAATCTCTAGCTTTAACAAACTCAAGAACTTCAAGCGCTGACATGAATACATTTGGCAAAGTCAATTGCAGCACTTTCATTTCAGAAAAAAAAATCATCTTCATCAACATCCGACAAATTATTATGAGAAAAAATAATCTTAAAATTATTGCAACATTCTTTTAATTTATTGTCATCCAATGACTTCAACCTTGTAGAATCAATTAAAAATCCAAAATAATTTTCAAAAATCTTTAATTGTTCAAATCTATCATTCAAAGAAGCGAGCGCCATATCAACAACAACAAAAAAAATAATTAACTTTAAAAGACTCATCTGCTGATTGCATTTCTTCATCGTGGTCATTCTCATCAAATTGTCTTTTTCTAAAAATACGACGCTTAGTCGGAAAAATTGGCTCTATGTTCATATCTAATGCAAGACTTTTAGCAATATATATACTAGCTTCGAACCCCTTATTTCTATAGTTTTCAAAATATGACATTACACCTTCCAACTCCTTTATGGTAGTATCAATGCACATTGATTTAGATTGTAATTTCTTACTTACCGTGTTGATAGCAAATAAAATATCATACCAGATAACCATTCCAAGTAATAATTCAAAACTTTGAAGGGCACTAGCTAAACTTTATGCTTCACTTTTTGCTTTTGCATCATTACCACAATATTCATATAATTGTAACAAAACTAACCTTATTTTAGGAGTATGACATTTAATAGCTTTGACACGTTTAATTCGACTTTCCCATCGAGTATCAGATAAAGATTTCACAGTTTCCGAAACATTATCACATAAAATTTTCCATCTTTTGGTAGAACTTGCGAACAATGAATATATACGTTGCACAATCCCAAAAAAAGAAATAGCTTTAACACAAGAATGTGCCATATCAGAAAGATAAAGATTAAGATTATGACAAGCGTATGGCATATATAAAGCTCTAGGATTTATTTCAAGTAATCTCTTTTGAACACCTTGGTGTTTTCCTTTCATATTAGAACCATTGTCATATCCTTGGCCCCTCACATCATCAACGTTCAACTCTAGAGATTGCAATGTATTTACTAATTCATTGAAAAGCCCCAATCCAGATGTATCATCCACTTTCAAGAACTCTAAAAAGTACTCTTCTATTTTTACTTTGTTGTTTGACATATTTACGCATCGCACTATTAGAGTCATTTGTTCTTGATGACTTACATCAGGGGTACAGTCAAGAATAACAGAGAAATACTTTGCCTTCTGGATGATCTTTAGAATAGAAGTTCTAATACTATAAGCCAAGAGAGAGATTAGTTCATTTTTGAATGATATGACCAAGATAATGATAATGAATATTTTCACTTTGAATACGCCTAATATGGTCTTGCATAGGCAAATCAAATTCAACAATCATTTCAATTAATCCTAAAAAATTTCCATTATTCTCATCGTAAATTTTCTCACTAGATCCTCGAAAAGCTAAATTATTTTTAGCAAGACATTTTACAACACAAACTATTCTTATTAAAACTTGCCTCCAACGTTCTTTCTCTTTTGAAATTCCTTGTTGTAAATCTTTATCAAGTGTTTGATTAGTTTTTAATCTCACTCTTAATTCACTCCAAATATTCATGTTAGTCATATGCTCAATACTATTTTCATGTTGTTCGAGTCTCTCACTAAGATGCTTCCAATCATTTAATCCATCATTTGCTAAATAACTCTTATTGTTTTGTTTTGTAAACAATTTACAACAAAAACAATAAACTTTGTCCACATGTTTAGAATAGACCAACCATTTTCTATCGCTAATCTCTCCATTACTCAACTTTTTAGAAAAATAAGCATATGAAAAATGCCTAGAATTATTGGCTAAGGGAAATTTCAAATTCAATTCTCTTATAGGCCCCTTTTCAACTAAAATATCTCTAGATTTGTTATCAAGATTACCCCAATTTCTAGGATCATAAATGTCTACAGTAGGGACTAAGTGTTGATCAATCCCAACATCTTCAACATTAGACTCATTTTGTGCATGATTATGGACATTTAAATTAGACTCATTTGAAGAACTATCAAGATTATTTAAATTCTCAGCAATATCATTTAAATTTTCATTAGAAGACTCTCCTACTCTATTTTTAAAGAATTTATCAAGAGCTCTCTTTTGTGATTCTAGTAAATCATCTATTTGTTTTCTTTTTTTTTCTTTTTTCACTACCAGACAAATGTTTTTTAGGAAACATTATATAACAATGCAACTAATGTAGAAAAGAACAATAACACCTGTAAATGGGAAGATCCTCGATCGAAGTATTTATACGCCAAATTCGCAACACCGTAATGATTGAACTTAGAAGGAAGATGAAGTATATGCATATCCACGTTTGACATTTCATATCCAAAATTTATGAAACAAAAAAAGAGAATAAGTTTATCTATAATTTAGAAATATATAAAAATAAAAATAAAAAGAATTTGGAAACACGAACTTACTTAGGATTTTAAAAATATCTTCAATGACCACAATTGATGATAAGTAATTGTGTTTGTGAATTGTGAGAAATTTGAGAAATTGAAATTTGAGAACAATAAGAAATAAATTGATTTTACTTCAATGTTCTCCTATCATTTATAGGAAATAAAAAAAAGTAACCGTTAGCCCTCTTGGCTATTGGCCTCTTGCCTTAACGTTGAACATCCAACAACTTGCATTAATTTACACTAATATTTATGAGTCATTTGGCATTAATGTAGAAATAGTATATTAATATTTGTTATGGGCCCTTGACTCTTGTGTTAACGTTTATAAAATGAGAACATTCAAAAATTTTAAATTCAACTTGCATTAATTTATACTAATATTTATGAGTTATCTTGCATTAGAAATAATATATTAATATTTATGGTAACCGGGCCCTCATGATCATGATGAGACATCATTTAAAATTGAACATTAATATTTATGGGGCCTTTGCATTAATATAAAAAATAATATATTAATATATATGAGTCTTGCTTTTAATTTAATTTATTAAAATATAATAAATTAATATAAATCAAAATTATGGGCCCTGGGCGGGTGCCCCTCTTGCCCCTGTCCAGAGCCGGCCCTGAGCAGAAGATCTTTTGAGCGGAAGATCACTTGTGCGGAGCGAAAGTTCGCTTGAGCAGAGGATATGGTAATGACTCTGGAGGTATAAAATAAGTCACGCTATACAATTGAATTGGTAGTAGGATTTGTTGAAACTTATATAAACAGTCTTCTTAAACCATATTCATCATCTCTTAGGTGTGTGAGAATATCATATGTCTATCTCCCAATATATAACAACAACCGTTCACCTTTTTCTATCACCATAACAAAAACCAAAATTTTGGAAGGAAAATCTTTCTAGCTATAGAAAATTTTCCCAACCATGAAACTGGATCTAATTTATAAACACCTTTCAAACCTTCGTATTCTTTCTATGTGGGATGAAAATGTTTTAAGCACCAATTTTTTCCTAACATTTGCATATAACTTCCATTTTATATTAATTTCTCATTCATCATTTAACTATTCTGAACCTATTATACATCGTATCACAAAGGTAGTATGAAATAAAATATAAAACTATAATTTTATTATTCAAACCTCAACTCCTTTGAAAGAAGATTTTCAAATCCAAAGGTAAGCCTTATGTACCTGATTTTCATCAAATTTTATAATGTACAGATAAAAATTCTTCCTCTCAGGATGTTATATTTTGGTGAATCATGTCTACTTGAGGCTTTATAGTGCGTTTGACTTCAAGATGTAAGTGTAGGTATTGCGGGGCTCAGAAAATGATGAAGAATCTCCCCTTTTACTATGAGAAATTGCTGTAGAATTCCATGTACCATATTCGATATTATTCCTTATTCTAAATACCATATATGAGCAAATATATGTTCTACATTTATATACCACATCACCCTCTTATTACCAAATAATGAAGCAGCATCTCTGTGATGCTAAACATGATATGGTCATTGGTTTATCATACGAATTTATATCGTCTATGCAATGCAAGCCAGGATTCACATAAAGCTGGGCACCAAGGATGATGAGCAAACCGCAAAATTCCACGGAAAGACGCTGATATCATTAGCAGTGTAGGAAAGTCTTTCTTGCATGTTTGGATCATTGTATTCATAGGCATCTGGGTGGAATGATGATGCAAATGCGTATATTGACGATGATGATGCCGAGTTATCTTCCACTATTCCAGCCTCGGAATCGGCTTCGGAATCCTTTATGTTGGACTCAGATTCCTCACATAGCAAAGGCAATGATACGGGAGGCGATGATTTGGTAACTTTTGTTGGGGTGACTCGGTTCCTATGGTCCCCACCTGAAATTCTTTTGAAATATCTCGTCTGTGCTTCAATCTTGATCTTCAAATTCCTTCGAACCTTGAGATATAAATTAAGAAAGTGTTAAACGAAGAGGGTAATCTAAAAGGTTTGCTCTTATGCATGGTGATAGGCAAATACCTCGAGTTTATCATCCCCTTGTTTTCTTTGTGCTTCCATATGCAATAACAATGCTTCATTAAGCTGTGCAGCTCTTTAACCAAAGCAAGGACAGGGCAAGCAAATAATCAGAGTGAATATATACATATAATGATACAAATATTTAAGGATTCTCCCCAGAAAAAGAAACGATAACTCACGATGTTGTACCAAAATTAGGCAGTATTTCTGAAATATTTCTCCTCTCAAACTTGCATTCTGCGGTTAAAAGAACAACATGATATCAAATTTCTATGGATTAGTTGCTTCATTTCCTAACATCAATGTTAATGAAAGAGAAAGACTAAGGTTCATTGAACGTACTAGTATTTGTTTCTGGAACAAACTTTAACATCCTGTCAAGTGACTTTTGACATGGTAAATGGTAAGACCATCAACGCCCATAGCCTTGAGAATTCCCTTAGGCGTGGCCCCTGACAAGAACAACTCACATAAACATCATCCACCACAAAACCAAAGAGAGGGAATAGATAAAATGACTTACTATCTGGACCTCCTAGCTGGTTAACAGCTTCTTCGAATCGATCATGGAGTTCTTGAGTCCATCTCAGGCGTTCCTTGGAACCATCAGAGTGACTTGGACGACGCATTGTGGAGACAGTGGCTCGATTGTGTTGGGAGGTAGGAGGGAGACAGAAAACAGTTGGGAACCAAAGAAAGTATATATGAAGGTAGCGATAAGCACTATGAATAGATTGATAGGATATTGGGATTAATGGGTGCCTTAATATGTCTTTTAGCTGTCGCATTTCACAGAGGTTCCTTGTTTGAACTCTTATGGCGAGAATCTCCATGTTCCAGAAAAGGAAGGAGATTGATTACTTACTATTTTACATTAACAAGAAGATTGAAGATCCCCTCGATTCAACCCTCCCACCCCAAGATATGAACAATTCTAGTTAATTTAAATTTAAACTTGTTTCAATTTAATTTAATTATAAAAGTCAACTAATTTGCTGGTGTAAAATTCACTGTTCGGGGGTTTAGCTTATAGGTTTACTATAGTAATTATTTTATTTAAAATAACATCACAAACAAAATAAAGCCTCCCTTAGAGATGGTGGTCCTAGGGATGGCAAACAGGTACAGTTTCGTGGATTCCGCACCGTATCCGCTCCAATTGGGGCGGGGATGAGTATAATTTTAGCGGGTAGTGGGCGGGTGTGGATTTAGAAAGTGATACCCGTCGCGGGTGGTGGTTGGGGGTGGGTTTGAGACATTACCCCGCCCCGCATCCGCCCGCCCCACATCCGCCCGCCCAGCTAAATATCCATTAAATTTTGGACCATTATGAATTTAGGTGTAATTTTAGAGACTAATTTATAAATTCTAATATTATATAAGATATAACATGTAATTTATCCAACTCTCCAACAAATAGCAAAGGATATTTTGGGCATTCCTGTCTCCACTGTCCCATCAAAATCTGCATTCAGTATAGGTGGAAGAGTAATTGGTCCTTATCGTAGTCGACTACTTCCGGAGACGATTGAAGCATTAATGTATGCTCAAAATTGGCTTTGGGCCGATATTAAAGGTAATATTATTATTTAGTTTATATTAATTGTCAAATTGTGCTTAATTATCTTATTAAAGTTTAGTTACTAACTTATATTAGTTTTACTTTCTATTATATATGTAGGTAGTAGTGAATTTAAATTGAAGCACTCTCAGTTGGAGGAAATAGAGAATGATGATTGTAATACTGGAGTATTATATATCACAAATATTGCCTGAAATTTTTTTAATGTTGTGCCAAAGAACAAAAACATTATGTGTTTGTCATTTATGTTTCTAGACTTTAATTATGTCATTTATTATAGTGTTTTATGTATTTTAATATATATATTAACACTTAACTTAGATAATCCTTGGATTATTTTATTATGTTTCTTAATGGACATGTTTTTTTTATGTTTGTTGTTTATGTATAACTTAAGTTTGCTGTCAGGCGGGTCTAGACGGGTACGTCACTAGTGGGTAGTGGGTGTGGAGATGGATTTGAAAATATACCCGCTTGGGCGGGTGTAGATTTGAAAATTTGTACCCATCATGGGTGGTGAGCGAGTGGTAGATTGAAAAATATTAGGTAGGTATGGGGATGAGAGAGGGGGTATCCGCACCCGACCCGCCCGTTTGCCATCCCTAGGTGGTCCGTTGATGGCAATTTGACCAAATGATATATGCACACATGTTCCCAAACTCAAAACAAGGGTATGCCAATCACCAAATCATACATGCTTCCCCTTTAACTGCATATTCAGAATTCAGATTTCTATTTTGCATATGTTGCACCTGAAACTCCATCAGCTAAAAGAAGAAGACGAACCATTCAACTCTTTCCACCGTTCACTTTACGCGCTTAGTCTGCAGTGAAACACGATTCATCATCGACCTGGTTTCAACTGTAATGCATAACTTATTGCTTTCCTTGTTCATAGATAAAGCTGGCCCCAATTTGAGCCGCTTCTTACCATCCAATTCACTTTCTCCATAACAAAAGAGTGGTAAAGTACACTCAACAAATGACCAAAAGACTTGCCAAAAGTGAAATAAGGAAGATTTGAGCCAAATTATACAAAGGCCACTCAACAGCAAGATTTAAAGGGGAAAAACATCAACTGAAAACGTGCAAAAATAATCTACCAACACCTAGATAACCGTTATGATATCCCAGTTCTGAACACATGAACTTCCTTTTCAATAATAAAAGTAAAAACAAATGTAAACACACACAAGTTGGCTGATGGTAGTGAGGGCTACCACTGACTATTAGGGAGATGATATTAACCGCTTCAGGCCAGTTTTCTGTTCCACTGTAAGCTTTGTGGGGAACTTGATGTTGAATTTGATTTTCAAATTTCCTTTCTTGGAAGGTTCCTTAGGAATGGGCATCCCCTCCCCTTTAACAACTTCCTCATAGGTTGGACTGATGATGTTGTTAATTGGGACAGTCAGACTCCGTCCATCTAGGGTTGTCAGCTGTGCTGTATATCCAGTTAGGGCTTCAACTAGAGAGATCTTCTGAGTAACAATAAGGTCATTGCCATCCCTCTTGAATAGACTGTGAGGCTTCTCATCAATGATGAAAACAAGGTCAGAAGGAATAACTCCTCGCTGCTCATTTCCCTTTTCTGGAAAAGTGATTTTTGTACCTTTTTTCCACCCAGGCTTAATCTCAATAGTGAGAATTTCCTCCACTGTAGTAGATCTTCTGTAACAGGAAACAAAATCACAGTTTTAAAGTAAATGAAAAAATCGACACTTTCCTGAAACAATGGCATTATTACCAAATAAATATGGTTAAAAATTGGAACTTCACCCACCATAGTTTGACCGAGTCTTATAATAAAATACCTAGAAGCAATGTTGTCAAGGGTGCAAAGCGCACACTAATTGTTTAAACGGTTAAACCCTTATATTGCCTTAAGGCACAAGGCGCAAAAAGGGCGCTAGCCCTTTTGTAATATATATAAAGCTTAATAAACTCTAATCTATTGTCGAGCTCATCAACAGAACATGCAATTTTTTATTGGTCAATATGCATTATTGCCTTAAATCCCTCATGGTCAATGTTTTCTGTTGAATGCTCAAATATTACCGAGTATAGAGTATGATATTATATGTCTTACAAATAAAGGCATATCAAATGAAAAAAAGAAATTGAAGAGAGATTCAATCAGGCAAAAGGCCATTTTATGCCAATCGCCTTACAAGAAAGCTATGCACACTAGGGTGAGCTTGAAAAAATGGGCCTGACCTGAAAGGGTCTGAGGCTCTTTTGTTGAATAATGCTAAGGTGAAGGCGCATCTAGGTGCAGGAGCATCTAGGCGCACACCATGACAGCATTGTTCAGGAGAAAGTTGACAGTCTCACTGTTTTAAACTAATTAGCACTCGGTAACATGCAAACTTTCAGATTTCTAAAGTTTAGTTCACATGGTAAATTAAACTTATATACATTTGGGTCTAGGAAATTCCATCAGGTCTACTATCAAAGAGACATCCGATCGATAGATGATCTGGTAGAACTGAAGCAAAATGGCGAGGAAGGAGCACCAAGATAGCAGGAAACAATCATGATAACCAAAACAGAGAACATCTTTTCAGCTCTAGACTGGCATGCAAAAGCGGCTATCATTAAAGAAACATCCAGTCATTTCAAATGATTAAAGTCCATTTATCCTAGCAATAATAAAGTAACTTTTGGCAGGAAAAAAAGTCAAACTTGGCAGCTTCTGTAAATGTCCTTTGCAACCTAAACTCATATGCAAGCACCTTGTAAATGTTAACTGTTTTTTTCAGTTATGCCTAAAAACCTTTCATGCCATTCAATCACTGATGTTTTCACTAATTACAAGCAACATTCAAAGTTAATACAAATTGAATTTAGCTCTACAGCTTGAATCCAGCTGAAAATTTAGTATCCACGAAAAAACTAAAGCATATTGAAATTTGAAAAAGAAAAGCTCTAATCCCTAAAGAAAGGGGTTACCCGCTAGGATCAGAAACATCCCTAGAAATCTTCATCTTCTTGGTAGTCCCTTTATACAAATCCTCCAAGCTGCAAGCCAATGTTCGTTCAATTGGGGGACCTTTTCGGGGAATTGAACCATCTCCATGTCCATGTCCATGTCCATGTCCACCCCTAAATGAACCGAATATATCTTCCCCAAACATGCCCCTGGGGAATCCTGATGCCCCCGCACGTGACCCACCCATATCCCCAAACGGGCTCGAAAACCCGAAAAACTCCGAGAAAATATCGTCGGGGCTCCGAGTATTGAAGCGGAACATCGTCGGACCCCCATCTGCCCCGCCTGGAAAACCCCCCGCCCCGGGAGGTGGCACCTGGCCTTTTAACCCTTCTTCTCCATACTGATCATAAACTGCTCGCTTTTGGGGATCACTCAAAACCTAAAATCAATCGAATATTTAAATTCGTTTAACCAAAAATAAAGAGAGAAAGAAGAAGGCAACAAAAATGTAAATAAAAAAGAAAGTCTTCTACATCGTAAGCTTCCGAGATTTGCTTAAATTTGGCTTCAGCTTCTTTCTTGTTATTGGGATTCTTATCGGGATGCCACTTCATAGCCAGTTTGCGATAAGCTTTCTTCAAATCTTCATCTTTTGCATTCCGATCGACCTGAAGAATCTTGTAATAATCAACACCCATTCTTCACTTTTTCTCCTCTTCTCTCTTCTTCCCCCTGCTATAGATTTCCTTTTACTTTTCTTCCTTCTGGGTTTCGCATCGTTTTGTAACCTCACCAAAGATAAGAAAGCCATTGCTCCGAATGGGACAGGCAAAGCTTGGTTAACCGCCTTAGGCCCATTATCAAACTATTGCAGGCTTAACTTTTCTATGCTTTCATGGCCCAATGTGACCAACAGTTTTTGTGGGTCAATTTCATAATAACACAAACCCCCGAGGGGCCAATGTTAAAAAACAAATAATCTCTTTCCAGTCCAGACAAAGTCTATTTTCAGTCCCTCAACTATATTGAATTTTTTTTATCTTTTTACTTTTATTTCATATAATTTAGTCATATTCTAATTGAGTCTTCTAACTATCAATATCGTTTTAATTAAGTATTTTCATCAACTTAACAATTCATTTGAGTATTAAATAACAATTTGTATATGGCGTAGATATATTTTAAATACATGAATCAAATTATAAATATTGGGAAAATATTGTACAATTTGATTTTGTAATCACCACATACTATTAAAAAAGAAATAATTAGAATATTTTGAAATTTGAGACCAGTCTAAAATTTGAGCCATAAATTGAGGACTTCTAATGCAATTAATTCAAATTTGGAAGATAACGTCGTGGGCTCCAACATGCGAAAACAAAGAAAAACAAGTGAACAAGCGGAGCCGCCTGATTTTTTTAGGATAGGAAAAAAAATGGCAGTTCAAGTGAACCACTTCCGGTCATCGTTGCTGAAGCAACCGAAGCCACCTTTCTTCACATCCTCTAAAACCAGAACCTTTAGGCTCAACACCGCGGCTTCAAGCAGTATCCAACAGCTAATACAGTCGGGTGAGGTGACGCCTATACCGCCAAAGGACGCAGCAACAGCCCTGAACTCCGATGGCTTCAAGTTGCTGGACATTAGACCACAGTGGGAGCGAGAAAAGGCATATGTTAAAGGGTCACTCCATGTGCCACTCTTCGTCAAGGACATGGACAATAGCCCCATCACTCTTTTGAAGAAATGGGTTCATTTTGGCTACATTGGCTTGTGGACTGGCCAAAACTTTACTATGATTAATCCTAATTTCGTCCAAGAGGTTGATACCGCTGTCTCCGAAGACAAGGATGCTAAGCTGCTCGTAGCATGCGGCGAAGGCCTGAGGTAAAAGCTTCATGCCACCTCCTCCTCCTTCTTCTTCTTCTTCTTTTTGGGATGGTGAATTGATGATATTCTTGTACTTAGGTCTATGATGGCGACTTCGAAGCTATACGACGGAGGATATAAGAACTTGGGGTGGTTGGCAGGCGGATTCAATCGTTCTGCAGATAGTGATTTCCCAGAAGTGGAAGGGCCTGAAAAGTTGCAGTACGCTACGATTGGAGGTGTTTCGTATTACTTTCTGAAATTGCTCCTCCTCTTGCAAGCTGTGGGCAAAGAGTAATTGGATTGCTAGCTGGGACTGTACAATTGGGGGGTTGTGTCGTATTACTTTCTGTTGTTTTCATTTGGGTAGAATGAAATTGAGTTAGGCATTTCCTACTTTTAGCTCATATGAACAGGCTGATATTTAGCAATGCCCCCCCCCCCCAGGGTGTCTAGGAGCCTTTTTTCCCGCTTAATTACTGTTGATTCTCGAGTTCTTACGAATTCGTTTTGTCTAGGGTTTGTGGTGACTCCAATTTCATGGATTCGAAATAATCCAGTTTTCAAATTAACGTGGAGTAAAATTCTTGATAATTAAATTTATTTTCTTTAAAAATATAGAAGGAATCTTATTAAACTTTAATATCACAAGAGATAAGTATATTTTAAAGATATAATCTTTATAACTATCATATAAAAAAATAATTTCATAAGAATATTAAATGAATTTATATGAATAAAATCTTAATTAACAATTTGCATATGAAACAATGACTTCATTTTTATCATTTGGATGAAGGTGTGTGCTTAAAAAATCATTTAACTATTTGTAAATAAATTATCTTAGATTTTAAAACCATAAAAGTTAAATATGATTAGGAGATTTAAATTAATTATTTTTGTTTGTTACCTCCTTACTCTCGTTCTTGATAAGATATATGATTTTATGTACTTATATGATAAGATGAAATATATCATTACTGGATTCAACTATCATAAAGAAAGACTTTATTCGTGACGTGTTTATTAAGTGCTATTGACTGCATAATAGAAACTTGAAGGGATGCCACAAATCATAAGGGAAAATAATAAGAGAAATTTGATAAGTTGACGTAGTAGTAGTGAAAGACTACGACGATGATGCACTTCTAGTTGCTTCTATTGAAGACTTTATAAGAAGCGAAGAGTACATTTTTATTGTAGTAGCGGTTTTCATATGAATCCCAATCGAGACTGATGTATAAAGTTTGACTCTTCGTATGCTATTCTTTGAGGGGAAAATAATTCTTGTAATGTCACCAGTATTGACACAATTAAGATATAAAATTATTTGATTCAAAATACCCAAGTCAATGTGAAGCTATAAAAATTTCAAAAGTTTTCTAATTATGACAAAAGTATAGAGAAATGTTATCAAATTTTATGTTCTACATGGTTAAATTGTTTTAGCCAATGCAACTATTAGTTTCTCGTATCAGATAAAAATATATTTTCTATTTAATAAGACAATAACAATTCTAAAAAGTATAATAGAGTTTAATTTTATATGCAAAACAAATTTAAGAAGCAAAAGAGAATTCAACGTGACACATAAATTAATAATGTTAACGATAGAATTGTTTATCAATAGTATTTTATTGTCGATATCAGATATAGAAAAAAATTAGATATCTACGGAGATTTAATGAAATTGATATGAAGATTAAGTCATCTCGTACATCTAAGCATGGACATGACTTGGACTCGATTTACATTCATTGGTGATTAATAAAGGAATTTCATGGCAAATATAATGAATACATTCTTAAGGTAGAAAACTTGTTTGTCAAGGTAAAAATTTGCTTTTTTTTATTTAATTTAAACTTTTTATCGATTTGGATTTTTTTTATCTCAAACTCATTGTAATTTTGAAATTCTTATCAATATAGAGATTGTTAGTGTTTTTGTGACCCAAAAAACTCACTGTCAACACACCTTTTCGTCATACTAGGATTCAAACTCTTAAAAGTATGATAGAATTTTGTTAGGATTCAAACTCCTAAAAATAGGATAGAGTTCTACTATTATTTAAACTCCTAAAGATATGATCCACAAGCATTATAAATAGTCATTGTAACTCACTATTGTAACACATTAAGAGGAGGATATACGAAATACCAAGCAAAAAATTACAGGTAACTCGTAGCCATTTTTCGAAGCATTTATATTTTGAAAGGTAAAGTTCATACATTCGCATGTTATTTTTCCTTACCCTTGATGTGTTTTGATTTCGAAAGAAAACTGAGAGAAGTGTTTTTGGCCGATGAACGGGGGCGTTTTCGAGATCTATTTTTGTAGATCTAGTCCCCGAGACTTGTGTTTTTTAAAAACTATTCGGATTTTTATAAACGGGTCGTGTGGATCCGCGTGTTTTGTCGTTTTTTTCTTCGTTTGACTTTTAATTTTGACCCCTAATTCATTTTTTATTTTAATTTAACCCTTATTATTTATATGTATATATGTATATATTTAATTATATTTTATTTATTTATTTATTATAATTTTTTTTTATTTTTCTTTGCGTTATATTATATTATTTTCCTATTATATATATATACATATATATATATATATACATATATATATATATATATATATATATATATATATATTTTTTATCTATGTTTACTTATTTACTATGTTTTTTTACTATATTTTCTAACGTTATATATATATTCTTACTTTATTTTATTTTATTTCTATGATTACTATTTTTTTAGTTAATATATATATATTTATTTTTCATTTATTTATTATTATTAATACTATTTAGTATTTTATATTATACATACATTTTTATATTTTTATATATTTTTTTTATTATTTTATTTATACTATTTATTTATTTTCATTATATTTTTAGTTTTTTTGCTCTTATTATTATTTTTCTTTTTTTAAAAAAACACTTTACATTTTTTATTGTTTTTGTATATATATTTTATCTTTATTTATTTTATTTTATTCAATTTCATTTTTTCATCCAATTATTTTATGTTTATTATTATTGGTTTCATTTATTTCCTTGGTTTACTCTTTAGTTTTGTTACTTTCTTTTATTATTATTATTATTTTCTTTTAAAATCTTATTTTTAAGGGTATTTCCGTAAACTCATTAAGGGTAAGTAATTCGGATCAAATTTTACCTTTTAATTTAACTTGCAATTTTCTTAATCAAAGAAAACTGGAAATTACGTAGTACCGAAAGGACGGTTCAAGGGTGCTAATCCTTCCTTGACCGTAACCGACTCCCGAACCCGACACATCTTTGGAAAGACGCAGATCAGGTAAGAAATAGGGTATCCGATCAACCCATTTGTTTTAAATAAATGATCGGTGGCGACTCAAACCATATTTTCCTAAGTTGAAGCCCAATTCCGGGGCCCAACCGAAAGACGGTTGCGACAGCATGGCGACTCCGTTGGGGAGACAGGTAAGTGAGTCATGCTAAGGTAATTTCCCGTTGTCTTTTTAATGAAAAGGGTAAGTTTAAATTTTAAGGTAACATTTCGATCCTTATTACTTACTTTTGATTATATTTTTGAGTAAATAGTTATACTGACCGTTTTTTAATGATTTCAGCCCTTAAAGATTTTTCATCTAAGGCTCTAAACCCGAGCTCCAAACCCTATTTTAAGTGGGGGTGAAAGCGACGCCTTCGTGTGAATTTATTCACCGTGCAGGCCTAGCAAGTAGCCTTCGGGATTCATATGCTTTTATGTCTTCGTATGAATTTATTCACCGTGCGGGCATAAGAGAATGTGTCCCCTCGAGTTTAACTTAGTCCACACAAGCCTGTGATGGGTTTAGGACTAAGGGTCTGGCAAGCCCAAGGGGGCACCGGCAATGAGAACTCGGGTACCGTTTTTAGAACCTAAACTGGGAGACCATGGAGAATTAGAGCCTACCCCGAAACCATATTTTTCGAAACCTAGGATATTTTTACCTTAACCATGTCTTGTTTTTCCTTTCGTCATTTATTTATTTATTTATTTATTTATTTTACTAACATTTCTGCCTTTGTGTTTGTTTTTTTAGCATTTGCATCATAACAAGAGGCTATTGATCCTTAAAAAGCGTTTGTTACACACAAAATAATCTGAATTAATGGACAAATGTGTTGTAATACAAGAGATTAAGAACGCTGAGGCACGACTATAGTCCGAGATGACTCAGAAAGAGAAGGGAGACAATCTTCAGGGTAACTACGTGTCAGAGCTGGTTAGCTATGCCTCTGTCAGCCTGAAACAGAATGATGTCCAAGAGTTGCGAAATATTTGGGACAGTTGGAAGAATGACAGAAAGCAGAAGTTCAGCCAACAATATTGTGATATTGCCCTCTTACTTCATGTCAAGACTGATGAGCCCCTGCTCCGAGCATTGATTCAATTCTGGAACCCAGGATATAGTTGCTTCACCTTTAACCGGGAGGACATGGTGCCCACTATCGAAGAGTATACCACACTACTGCACTGCGAAAGCATCAGACTAGAGAAGGCATATATCAAACATATCAAGGGTCAGCCTTTTAAGAATGGACTGGCCATGATTGCAAGGGTTGATGAAAAGTGGGTGACTGATCGAATCCGACACAAAGGTAGCGGGGAATGAATCAAGTGGATCCATATAAAGCAACTAATGAAGAACCACCCTGATGAATGGAAGACTATAGATCTTTTTGCACTGGGTCTGTACGGTTTGATTATCTTTTTGAAGACCTTGGGGTGCATCGACGCAGCCGTAGTAGAACTATTTGAACAACTTCTAAGGCGAGTCAACCCAGCGCCGACCATCTTAGCCGAGACCTTTCGGTCTCTTAATCATTGCAGAAGAACTGGTGGAGGAAGGTTCATTGGATGTGTTCAGCTTCTTCAAGTCTAGATTCACAGCCACTTCTAGAAGACTAACGGGGTTGCCTACCGCCGATTCAGCACTACCTATTCACCATTGGGAGAGTTCATCACTATGAAATGGCATGAAGGCGCTTCGAAGGAAGAATGGATGAAGGTCTTCACTTATCTTCAGGACCGGGATATTACTTGGAGATCCCCCTGGTTGTTCCTCAGTGATGTTCTTTTTCGATTTGGGGATTCTAACACTATGAGCTTATTTAGACTTTGGGGTGCAGTTGGGTATGCTTTGTTGTTGGCACTTAGACAGTATGGGGGCACGTCAGTTTATCCCAGCAACATACGGATTATCTACATCAGAGTTTGTGTATCACGGTGATAATTATAAGAAGATGATCAAAGAGGCAGCCGAGTCATGGAAGAAAGTATCCCGGATGGATGTCGTGGCTGCCAGAGATATGCTTACTCCGGATTATATGGAGTGGCGAAGATTGAGAAAGAATGATAGCATCCCGATGCCAGACTGTGAAGACACCCGGACCATGGAGGAACATCTCAGGCATGTCCCTTCTGAACTTTAGATAGTCAAGACAGAGTTTAAAGCTGTGAATAATGAGCTGAACCAGAGAGTTAAGGAACTTGAAGCTGAACGTTATCAATGGAAACTAGATTTCGATTCTCAGAAAGATAGAGAAGACAAACTAGAAAGGGAGCAGAAAAGAGTCTATTTTGAGCTTGAAGACTTGAGAAAGGGGTACCAAGATAAAGTCAAGGATAACTCCTGAGAATCCAATGCCTGAGAATCCAAATGGTTGATCTGGAGAAACAACATGAGAAAGATGGTAAAACAATAGCTTCAAAAAGCAAGCGAGTGAGCTTCAGATAGTGCCCTTCGATGGGGGTTTGCAGTGGCGTTTCCATTGGCAGCAAGCACAACAAAGGGTGAAGGCCAGAGACGCATTCATCCGAGATTTCCTGGATCAAGTACAGAAGGCAGCTCGCCATCTACACAGCCTGGCAAGGGAAGCTGGAGTGGTCCAACAAGGCATACAACCAGTGACAGATGAAAACAGAAGACTTGTCAACCTGCTGGAAGTTGTTCGGGGTCTAGAGGATTTAGTCCAAATGTACCTTTGATTGTTTTTATGTCTCTTACAAGATAAAACATTTTTGTCGAAATAAGGATTATTTATAATAATGGGCACTTTTCTGGATCAACGCCTCGAACATTTCATGCATTTTTTTCATTTTGCGTTGTGCATCTACATTTCATTTTTAAGCATTTTCATAAACATGAAATTTCTTCATGGAGGATTCGATGAAGTGGTTTTAACCACATGACACCACATGGAAGCAAGATTGTAACATCAAAAGAAAAAAACTGAAAATAATACAGTGGGAGCCTGATCAGCTGATTGTAGGACAAAGCCTGCCAGGATGATCTAAGAAAAGAATCCCCATATCTTAAGGGCTATGATGTTGAAGTTGTTAGCTGTTACCACATAAGAAGCCCCAAACATTCCTCTAAAAACTGTAAGGCGTTTTCCGAAGAAGGGGGCATGACATATACCATTTGCACTTAGAGGATTGTTTTGTATGAACACGTTTTTGATCTTTCATGTTTGCTTAATCTTTTAAATGATTGAATTTATGCTGCTTTCTAAGGTGGAGCAATTGAACAAATTTTAATATTTAGTTCTTCGAATATTAAATGAATTAATGATTCTTTTAATTCTTCAAGAATTATAGATTTTTGACATATGGAAATATTAGACCTTTCTTACCCTGTCTCAAACCCTAGAATAAAATACCTTGATTTTTTGCCCAAAACAACTCGTGGTCATTACCAAAAGACGAAATTTTGACATTACCTCCTTTAAAAATTCTTGAACATTGTCTTTATCTTTTTGATACACTCATACCTTTCTTTGAGTCAATAAGATCACACCACAGTCTTTTTTAGACTCAAAAATAACCTTTCTTACCATTAAAACCCAAGGCATTGAGTTGTTCATTTTAATATGAGCATTCTTCTAAAGAACCAACTTGGGGCATCTCGCGGGGAGCCTGAACATTGAGACATCTGGGAAAAAAGAAGAAGAATTCATTTGAAATAATTCTATCATACATTAATTACATTGTTTTCATGTGAATAGAATTAATCTTGAAAATCTATCCCCCTAGGGATACCTCTTCTGTGAAGATTTACATGTATGAAATGATGAACGACTTTCTTTCTTTATCCCTTCATAACAGGAGAAAAAATATATCCCTTGTGTCCCCTTTTGAGTCTGTAGTATTTTTCTTCTGATTCAACCCTAACCAAGGATCACCCTCCACATTGGGGGGCAAGGTGGAAGAAATATGCTCACATGAGCGAAGACATTGATTCAGATGAGATACCAA
The DNA here is from genome assembly GCF_006381635.1 of Hibiscus syriacus. Taxonomy (NCBI): domain Eukaryota; kingdom Viridiplantae; phylum Streptophyta; class Magnoliopsida; order Malvales; family Malvaceae; genus Hibiscus; species Hibiscus syriacus. The sequence goes on from NW_024062498.1 coordinate 78,139, forward strand.
AAGGTGAACCAAATGCCAAGTGCGAAGATTCAATCAGAACAAAAAGGACAAAAACAAAAAAGAAAAGAAGCAAAAAAAAAAGAAAACAAAAAAAAGAAAGAACAAAAATCAAAAAGAAAAAGGGACAAAAAAGCACATGCAAAGATTCCTTAAAGACAAATGGTACATCAAACTTCAAACTATGAGATTGATCAAGCACAATCATTCCCGAATCACTGAATCACTTCACTCGAAGATCATAGAGCATCAAGAGAGAGAAACATTTTGAGCAAGATTGAAGGCATCAGAATGAATTGATCCTTGGTTCAACACTCTGAAACACTTGTTTGGGCCTATTTATCCTTTTCTTTCATAACCATGAACCCTGGCCTATATTACGTGCCTTTAAAGTCCCTTCTAATCATACATGGATTTCTAAACAAAAGAGAATATCTTCAGATTTCATCTCGCCCATCAGGATTAATCTTTGTTTGCAAAAAACAATGTAATTAATGCATGGTAGAGAAAAATAACAAAGGGGGGTTCAAAACGTAAATCCTGAATAACGTCTTGAAACCAAAGGAGGATTCGAGTTGAAAACCTGAAAAGACGGCTCGAATATAAAAATTGTGCAACTGAGGCGATCACACAAATTCCTTGATAAGGCATCGCACAATCCAAATGTGACTATGAAAGCTGGAAGTCAGAGAACACTTCCAGTAGAGGAGCATGCAAGCTACCCTATCAAACCTTTGAGCATCAAATGCCAAACCTTTGAGCATCAAATGCCAAACCTTTGACCAAACACAATAACATGAGACCTTTTTATCCTTTCCTTACTTAACCATTTTCCAAAGATAGCTTTGATCTTGGCACGTGTCAAATAGCTATAATTTATTGAAGGATTAACATTGTAATTAAACATTTGATATCCAATGAACTCTAGTTTTATGATTCGTCTTAATTGTAAAACTGTGAAAGAGACAATATTTTCAAAACTTTTGATTAAACATTTTTCGAAACTCTTTATTGATATTTTCATAACTTTGAAAATAAAAGAGAAAGAAAAACATTTTTTTCAAACAAGACAGTCTCTCTAGAGTGGATCTTGGTAAATGACATGTTACTCTTAGACACAAAACTCATGCTCAGAATCAATGCTGAAGCAAGAAATGAGGAACATTTGGGGCATATTTGGAGATTCAACATCAAATATTGGGGTATTTTTTGATATTGGGGCATCATTTGGGGATTCAACATCCTAATACAAATTATCAGACCTTTTTCAGGAGATAAAATATAACCAATTCATGTTACATGCATCTTATGCATACATTTTAGAGCATCATATTTATCATTTTCCATATACATAATTTTTTGCAGCTTTTAGAGTCAAGTTTCAACTTCAAGACGAAGGATACTCGATTCAAAAACACCTTTAAAGATTCATGTTGGTTGCTTAACTCAGCAGCAAGAAGCTACACTTCGACCAACTCGACAGATTGAAAGTTTCTCTCGAAATAACACAATTTACTCGAAAGTGGATTTCAACTTCACGACGAATGATATCTAGCTCAAAGCCAAACTTTACAATAAAGGGGTCTCCACGGTTTCAACTTCACGGCGAAGGGAATTGTGTCCACCCGCAACATACAATACTTGGATTTCAACTTCACGACGAAGGATATTCAAGTCAAGGCTCAACTTCACAACGAAGTGGCTATCTGCGATTTCAACTCCACGACGAAGGATATCGTGCCACTCGAGACAACACAAGTTCAACTTCACAACGAAGGGATGGCTGGTTGTCAACAAACAACTTCCCAAATTCAGAGCCAATTTCAACTTCACAGCGAAGGATATTGGACTTCAGACAACGCAAGTTCAACTTCACGACGAATGGACTGATGGTTGTCAACAAACAACTTCTCAATTTCAGAGCCAATTTCAACTTCACAACGAAGGATATTGGACTCCAGACAACGCAAGTTCAACTTCACGACGAAGGGACCGCTGGTTGTCAATAAACAATTTCCCAATTTCAGAGCCAATTTCAACTTCACAGCAAAGGATATTGGACTCAAGACAACGCAAGTTCAACTTCATGACGAAGGGACCGCTGGTTGTCAATAAACAATTTCCCAATTTCAGAGCCAATTTCAACTTCACATCGAAAGATATTGGACTCCAGACAACGCAAGTTCAACTTCACGACGAAGGGACCGCTGGTTGTCAATAAACAATTTCCCAATTTCAGAGCCAATTTCAACTTCACAGCAAAGGATATTGGACTCAAGACAACGCAAGTTCAACTTCATGACGAAGGGACCGCTGGTTGTCAATAAACAATTTCCCAATTTCGGAGCCAATTTCAACTTCACAGCGAAAGATATTGGACTCCAGACAACGCAAGTTCAACTTCACGATGAAGGGACCGCTGGTTGTCAACAAACAACTTCTCAATTTCAGAGCCAATTTCAACTTCACAAAGAAGGATATTGGACTCCAGACAACGCAAGTTCAACTTCACGACGAAGGGACCGCTGGTTGTCAACAAACAACTTCCCAATTTCAGAGCCAATTTCAACTTCACAGCGAAGGATATTGGACTCGAGACAACGCAAGTTCAACTTCACGACGAAGGGACCGCTGGTTGTCAACAAACAATTTCCCAATTTCGGAGCCAATTTCAACTTCACAGCGAAAGATATTGGACTCCAGACAACGCAAGTTCAACTTCACGACGAAGGGACCGCTGGTTGTCAACAAACAATTTCGGAGCCAATTTCAAATTCACAACGAAGGATATTGGACTCTAGACAACGCAAGTTCAACTTCACGACGAAGGGACCTCTGGTTGTCAACAAACAACTTCTCAATTTCAAAGCCAATTTCAACTTCACAACGAAGGATACTGGACTCCATACAACGCAAGTTCAACTTCACAACGAAGGGACCGCTGGTTGTCAACAAACAACTTCCCAATTTCAGAGCCAATTTCAACTTCATAGCGAAGGATATTGGACTCGAGACAACGCAAGTTCAACTTCACGACGAAGAGACCGCTGGTTGTCAACAAACAATTTCCCAATTTCGGAGCCAATTTCAACTTCACAACAAAGGATATTGGACTCGAGACAACACAAGTTCAACTTCACAACGAAGGGACGGCTGGTTGTCAACAAACAATTTCCCGATTCCAGAGCCAATTTCAACTTCACGACGGAGGATATTGGACTTGGAACAATGCTACTTACTTGGATTTCAACTTCACGACGAAGGATATCCAATTCCAGGCTCAACTTCACGACGAAGGGGCCACCCGCGGTTTCAACTTCACGACGAAGGGAATCGTGCACACAAGCATAATCCATCTTTAGATTGGATTTCAACTTCACGACGAGGGATATCCAACTCAAAGAAGGATTATCTGTCAACAAAGACCTTCGAGTTCGACTACGCTCAGCTCCAAGGCACATCATTTACAACATAACTCAAGGATAGAAGGGTTATCTGCCATCAAAATTGTCGAGTTTGATTCTATTCAGCTCGATGACACATCAATCGCACTACTTTCTGGTTGCAGTCGAGGTTTTCAAGTCGAGAAGAGGACCTGGGTTAGCCATGCCTGAGTGAAAAGCAACCATTTTCAAGCAGCATAGCTTAAGTCAAGAAAAAGCTATCTGTCAATGAAGATTTTTGAGTTCGATTCTGATCCAAGGTCTTTAAACCGAGAAGAAGACCGAAGGGCAACGGGAAGCCACGTGCTGATTCAAATTCCGAACTACGGCTTCAATTTCATATTATTTCAAGATGAACTCGACTTCACGATGGAGGAGTCATCCGTAACTCAATTCGACAGGGGGTTATTAAAACATCAGAGTCAATTTTCAACTCCACTGAATGAAAAGTGTGTCTTTTAATCTTTGTCCTATCCTCGTTACACGACTATGGGAAAAGAGGGGCAGCTGTCAACACACCTTTTCGTCCTACTAGGATTCAAACTCCTAAAAATAGGATAAAATTTTGCTAGGATTCAAACTCCTAAAAATAGGATAGAGTTTCTACTGTTATTTAAACTCCTAAAGATAGGATCCACAAGCATTATAAATAGTCATTGTAACTCACTATTGTAACACATTAGGAGGAGGATATATGAAATACCAAGCAAAAAATTACAAGCAACTCGTAGCCATTTTTCGAAGCATTTATATTTTGAAAGGTAAAGTTCATACCTTCGCATGTTATTTTTCCTTACCCTTGCTGTGTTTTGATTTCGAAAGAAAACTGAGAGAAATGTTTTTGGCCGATGAACGGGGGCATTTTCGAGATCTATTTTTGTAGATCTAGTCCCCGAGGCTTGTGTTTTTGAAAAACTATTTGGATTTTTATAAACGGGTCGTGTGGATCCGCGTGTTTTGTCGTTTTTTTCTTCGATTGGCTTTTAATTTTGACCCCTAATTCATTTTTTATTTTAATTTAACCCTTATTATTTATATGCATATATGTATATATTTAATTATATTTTATTTATTTATTTATTATAAATTTTTTTCATTTTTCTTTGCGTTATATTATATTATTTTCCTATTATTATTATATATATATATATATATATATATATTATTTTTTTATCTATGTTTACTTATTTACTATGTTTTTTACTATATTTCCTAACGTTATATATATATATTCTTACTTTATTTTATTTTATAGTTCTATGATTACTATTTTTTAGTTAATATTATATGTATATTTATTTTTCATTTATTTATTATTATTATTACTATTTAGTATTTTATTATATTATACATACATTTTTATATTTTTATATATATATTTTTTATTATTTTATTTATACTATTTATTTATTTTCATTATATTTTTAATTTTTTTCCTCTTATTATTATTTTTCTTTTAAAAAAAAACACTTTACCTTTTTTATTCTTTTTGTATATATATTTTATCTTTATTTATTTTATTTTATTCAATTTCATTTTTTTTCATCCAATTATTTTATGTTTATTATTATTGGTTTCATTTATTTCCTTGGTTTACTCTTTAGTTTTGTTACTTTCTTTTATTATTATTATTTTCTTTTTAAATCTTATTTTTAAGGGTATTTCCGTAAATTCATTAAGGGTAAGTAATTCGGATCAAATTTTACCTTTTAATTTAACTTGTAATTTTCTTAATCAAAGACAACTGGAAATTACGTAGTACCGAAAGGACGGTTCAAGGGTGCTAATCCTTCCTTGACCGTAACTGACTCCCGAACCCGACACATCTTTGGAAAGACGCAGATCAGGTAAGAAATAGGGTACCCGATCAACCCATTTGTTTTAAATAAATGATCGGTGGCGACTCCAATCCACATTTTCCTAAGTCGAAACCCAATTCCGGGGTCCAACCGAAAGACGGTTGCGACACTCACGTTAAACTCGCTTGGTAAAGTTGTGTGATCAAATTAATTTTTTTAAAATTTAGTGATGAAAACAGAAATAACGTTAAAGTTAAATGATAGAATTTGTAATTTACCCGTAAACATAAGGAAACTCAATCCGCCAAGTGGTTTGTCCTATATTTGTGTCGTTTGAGTTAGTCTGTTAGAGCATAAATATTAAATAAATGAGGAAGAAATTTCAATTTGTTTAACCATTCAGTTTATCAAACCAACAACAATGCTTTATTGTTTCATTGGAGACAACCTGGTTTAGTACTTTAGCTTATTTTACATTAAACTCCATTCCACAAGCATTTTATCCCGCCATTAACAAGTTCATTTCAGGATAAAAAAGTCATTTTGTCTTCCAACACGTAGAAAATACTCCAAAATTCAACAAACCACTTCACCGTCTCCGGACTCAACCTCCCCCCCCCCCTTTCCTTTTTCAAAACAAAGATACTTTCAAGAAAAAGCTTAGATCCGATCTGCAAAATTTGAAATTCAAAAATTGAAGAGTTACAAACAAAACGCTGGTTTGATTCGATTCGATAGCTTTGAAGCGATGGGCGATTTCAATCTCGCTCTGGTGATCGTCGCCGTAATCGTATGCGTGTTAGTGTTGTTGTTCAACCTCCTTATCAATTACCAGCACTCGTACGACGCTAACCAAGCGTATTTCCCCAAATTCGTCGTCGTTTTTGGTCTCTTCATCGCTGGCATTTCAATACTCATGTTACCGGCTGATGTCGCCAACCGGCAGGCGTGTCGGCACGCGATATACAATGGCGCGTGTAATCTCACCTTGCCTATGAAAGAGCTTTGGCTCGCAGTTTATATCATCGATGCTGTGCTCGTTTTTTTCGTAATCCCCTTCGCTATGTTCTACTACGAAGGAGACCAGGACAAGTGTGTGCTTGTATGAGTTTGATTGTTATGATTCATTGATAGCATTGATGTATTTCTCTATTTTTTTTTTGAAGAAAAATGTTTGACCCATTTGGTTTTGGTTGCAGGAGTATGGGGAAACGGATAAAGAGCGCGTTGATATGGGTTGTGACAACGGCAATTGTTTGTGCTCTCTTGCTTGGAATTCTATATGGTTGGTTTTCATTTTGTCCCCTTTTTTTATCCATTTTAGTTTCGTTTTTTCTTTGATCGGTATTTTGTTTTCCTTGCCATGGAAATATTGAGCAATTGAGGTGAATGTTAATTTAGGAATAGGAGCAATATTGATCACTGTACTGTTCTGTTAATGCTCCTAAATCGAATTTTGATTAAAGGTGCTTTTACAATCAGAAGATCTTAGCCAAAAGAAGAAAAAGTTCTACATAGCCAGGCCTGGTAGAACTAAGCAAATTGCTTTTTTGAATTTGTTGATTGCGAGTGTGTTGCTTATCAATTTTATTTAGCTGGCGTACGGCATACCAATGATTTTATCCCTTTTTATGCCATATCAGGGCTAGTTGGATAGGTGGATTTTAGTGTTAGGCACTTGTCTTCTGCCACTACTGATTTCACAAGTAATTGGGACTTTTCTAGCGGCCAGCCATGTATTGGTGGCAGCGGAGCTCATGCGGTTAGTTATTATTTTCCCCATTGACGATGCAGTGTTATCCTTTCTTTATTCTTGTAGAATATTGCAGCTTTTTACTTAGTTTCTTTAAGCTCATCGGTTTAACTTCCTTTTCCTTATTTTCTCTTTGGTTACAGTGCTCTGCATATACTGCAAATGCTTCATCAGAGAAAACATGGACTATGTGTACTACCTTTCCAGAATATGTCGTCGCTCTTGCAACGATTGTTGGATCAGTACTTTTCTCGGTATTGAACTTCTTGCTAATATCCATATTAGATCTGTTTAGAATTTGGTTAGGAGTTCTAGTCAATGTTGACTTTTCTTTTGGTAGAATATATTGCTTACATCACAAAATTTCTCGACAGATATTTGGTGGTGTAGGTATTGCTTCTTTGCCCCTTGGGCTTATTGCTGCATTTATACACCGTCCGAAGGCTGTTATCACTCGCTCACAATATATTAAGGTCCCCTCCTTTTTATTGCTTATGATAATGCCATAACAACTAGATTTGGAAAACAGTATCGATATTTTCAGATAATGTTGTAATAGCTCATGGCCATAATTTTAATCAATACTGTAGGAAGCAACTGAACTTGGTAAAAGGGCAGGAGAAGTGAAGAAAGCAGCTGATGACCTTCGCCAGGAAGAAAAAAGTGGCTCTAAGGGTAGAAAGTGGCGTAAAAATGTTAAAGCTGTGGAAAAGGTATGTTATTGACATCCTACACTTACATTTATCTCCGAAATCTATTTCCAGTCTCTATGAGAATAACCATTTTGTCCAAACCAACTTTAGTCATGAGTTGTAGGCCCCTCTACTACTAATGTTATCTGTTTACTAAGTTCCCCTTTTGGGTTGAAATATTAGAATATTCAATAATTGGCTTCTGCTGTAATCTTTATGAATCTAAAGCTTAGTTATATTTCAATCACTGTATTACTTCGTGGCAGTGTTTTTAGCAGTTGCTTGGTAAGAGTTGAAGTTAATACAGGATTTTAGGGGTATGAGTGATAAAAGTAGTTGTCACTTGATGTTTCCACATATTTATTATTGTTAATTACTTGTGGCTATTTACATTCTGGATTAAATGTGCAGGAGTTGCTTCAGCTAGAAGAAGATGTAAAACTTTTGGAAGAGATGTACCCTCAAGGAGAAAAGGTATCTAAAATAACTTGGGAACTTTGTGTTGGCATGACACTTGATTACGGTCCTATACCCTATGTCCCCACCTTTTCTTCCCCCCCCCCACCGCCCTCCTCTCTCTCTCAATATTCTTGTATTAACTCCCTTGCTATGACAATTCAGGCGGAAACTTCCTGGGCCTTGACTGTTCTTGGATACTTGGCAAAACTTGTTTTGGGAATCCTAGGGTGAGTGCTTACACCATGCATTTTGTGTTGTTAATTAGCTATGGAGTTTGTATATTTTGCATCACACTGTTTGGAAGACGGCGCTTCACGTAAATGAAAAAAGGAGGCTATAACATGTATTCAAAGTGCAAGCCCTATATATGCACCAAAGAGAAATATATTGCTTCTATCCTTTGAAAAAAAGGATAAAACTGTTAGTCTTTCTCTGAAGAATGAGGTTACCACCAATGTATTAAAAGTAGTTATCTAATATGCCTTTGTTTGACAATTTGTTAGGTTGATTGTTTCGGTGGCTTGAATTGCTCATATTGTCATAAACCTTCTGATCAATCCACCACTCTCTCCCTTCCTGAATGAGGTTTTCATCAAGCTGGACGATATATGGGGTACTTCCTATACTGTTTTACGTTCTGTTTGCTGCTTTCAAAATATATGAATTATGGGTGATCAATGTTCTCTCTTTTCAGGTCTTCTGGGTACTGCTGCATTTGCATTCTTTTGCTTTTACCTTCTGCTTGCTGTGATTGCTGGTGCAATGATGCTTGGTCTGAAATTAGTTTTCATTACAATTCACCCTATGAAGTAATGTATCTTATGTTGACCGCCTTTTGGTTAATTATTCTGAGAAAACTATGAGCTGGCTGGCATATATTTACTGGACCTTTTTGTAGGTGGGGAGCTACTTTAATGAACTCTTTTCTGTTCAATGTGGGACTTATTCTTTTGTGCTCAATAAGGTTGGTGACTTAGCTAATGTATTCCGTCTTATTTCTATGTTATCTCGAGGTATCTCTTATTAGAACACGTTGAATTTCTAGGTTTGTGCTTGGTTGTTGAAAATTATATCAGGGAATCATGCATTGTGTACAGTATTTGATGAAATCTTATCTGCATTTGCAATTTCAGTGTCATACAATTCTGTTCCACCGCATTTGGGTTCTATGCTCAAGCAACCGCTGCCCAGGAAATATTCGGCCACACATTGGAGTCTCTTCGTGGAATTAAATACTTGTATAATTGAGTTTTTAAACCATTTGAATTCCAAATTTTATGCAGATGAAGCATGCATTGACATTTTTTGGCCTATTTGCATTACAGGTATAATGTATTTCAAATCGCATTCATTGTTCTAGCGGCGTTGACCTTCGTATATTATATTGCCTTTGTAAGTTTTCAGTTATTTTTCATTTCTCTGATGCAGTCTTCGAATAAATTGCTTGTGCCTGCTTCCTGTATTCCAAGGCCTGATGCTGTTCTTGTTTCCGAAATTGTCAGGGATGGAGAAGAAAAAAACCTAGCGGCAAGTTCCAACTTTCCTCGTAAGAATGTTTTCCCTCGAAGACAATGCAGCAGCAACTTGAGTAATCAAAATCCTATGCTATTTGATTCCATTCCGGAGTGTGCTTGTTTTATGCTCGGCTGCTTACCGCTGCGAAAGGTTTAGAGAGGGAGAGGCGATTCCGCTGTAGTTAAATCGATTGCCTGAAGTAGGAGAAGCATGTTAGAGTGCCACAACTGCTTTTCTTTGTTCTTGATTTCGTCACCTTTTGTATGTAGTAATGTTATTATTATTATTTTTTTAATCATTTTTTTTGGTAAATGTTACTCTAACACGTTTGGGTTGGGGCTCCATGTCTTTGATGTAATATATCCTTGGGAGATCAGAAAAATTAATGAGTTGATGCTTTTGTCATAATTGAACTAAACTAAAAATGGGATTATCTCATTGATCTCAGTAAATTCGATAATATTTTGTCTGAGCTTCATTGAGCTTAACTGTAATTATTTCTTGAATCTTCTTTCAATCACATTGTTTATATCATATTATATATGTGTGTGTGTGGTCATTATTTGCTGCAAGGAGACCTGGAGACTCGGAATTGGTAAGAAATCGCTCTTCTTCACTGAATGTGACAAAGCAGGTCTTCAAGTAGAGCATATTGGATGATTGACAGAGACAGAGTCAGTATCAAATATTGGTAGGGGTCGAAATATTGAATTTTTTTGAGAAAATATAATGATTTATTAAGTATTTAAAATCAAAGTTTAGAAGACAATGTATATTTATCTAATATTTAAACTTACAATGACATAAATTGTTATTAGAGCAAAAAATTTGAGAACATGAGATTATTCATCTTTAGTTCGGCTCCTACTTAATTAAATATTTAATAAACTATTGTATTTTTAATTTGAATATTTATTTTTATATGAACCAAAATAATAATAGACCAAAATTTATCGAAAATATAAATTTTTACCGGGGTTGAGGCCCCTTTTAGCCCTAAGGGAGCTTTGTACCTGATCATTGCATCAAACCAAAATATTTATTCAAACTGATACAGAATACATTTAAAAATTTTAATTGAGAAAAAATATAATTTATAAATAATTTATTCAAATATTATTTAATTATAAAATTATTTAATTAAATATATTAATATTTTCAAGATATTATCAAGTCTTAGGTTAGTATTAAACAATTCAGTGTTAAAAAACACAAAATTAAATTTAATAATAGCTTTCCTAAACATATTTAAATTTTAGAAAAAAATATAATAAGGTAGAGAATCCTATTACATCTAAGAAATTTCATCTTTTTCAATATTTTTTTAATAATCTCGAGAGATTACAATATAATATATATTTGAAAATTTTAATCTATTTATAATGTCACATACATCTGTTCAAATTCAAATCTTTAACGAATAATAACACCCTCTTTTATATTATCATAAATTTCTCATCCGTATAAATTGACAAATATGTTAGAATTTTTGAACTCATCAAATGGTCTAAAATGGTAAAGATGAACGTTTTTCTCTATAAAAATTTTAAGTTTGAACATTTTTGTTTTTGGAATGAACAAATACTACCTTATAATTTCTCTAGTTTTTTAAAAAGAAATCTGTTAGGATTCTTGTGTTGCCCTTATCAAAAGATGTGTAGATGAAACTTCCTGGAAACTGCACTTCCCATCACCCTTCCCTATCATTGATTTACACACTACACACAAAAATCTCAGAAGTTATTATCAAGAAATCACAACCGCTAGTTTGGGTACACAAATAATTCCCAAAATAAATGAAATAAATTCAAACTTGTAAAGTATCATGGACAAGCCTTGTTTTCTTAGTAACATTATTGTGGAGAGGTGAGAAGCTCCATTATTTGCATGAAACAATGCTGCAATTTGAGTGTGATGGAGAGGAAACTTCCCGGAAGCTGTCTTTGCACATGCTTGTGGGGGCAATATCTTGGGGAATATGTAAGAAACGGACAAGGAGCAGACTAATGGTACGTAACATTTCCAAATATTAATGGAGACAATGCTGAAATTTCCATCTTCCTCTCCTAGAAAAATAATAATTTAATGATTAAATCGACTAGTGAAATAATGCCCATGCAACTAGCTATGTTAAACTTTAGAAGAATTCCAGAGTTTTCCTGAATTTCAAGTCCTTTTTATATTTTATGGACTCCAAAAAACTTGGGAAAAACATTTTTGGAAGAAAAACCTCGAATATGTAACACCCTTTGAAAAGTAACGTTTTGTTAATATATTTTTTATAAGTACTAGAGCTAAATTTATTGTCAATTGACTATATTTACTGAGTCTGCTAACCTACGGGTAGTTATAATAATTTTATGTTTGACAACATTGTTAAGAGTTGCTTTAAAACCTCTCGACTAAGACTAAGAGACGATTAGAGCATTCTTCTTCATTCATCTCTCTTCTACCTCCTAATTAAGACACAGGATCTTAGCACTAGTTAACTATCACTCTACCATGGTTACAACTCTCTGTCCACAAGTAAGAGTTAAATAATCTATAACCGCTATAACTCATTTATTCTCATAAACAATTTTTAAAACCAGATTTAATATATTTAAGTTCAAATTTAATTTAATTCAATTTGTTGATATAAAGTTAACATGTCAAAAGAAGAAAAGGTACGCAGTGTTTCACATGGAGAGCAAGCTAGTGGGTGCTTCAATGGCCATACCATTTCCAAAACCTAATTTGAACCTTTAACTGAATTCAGCTCCATTCATTATTCTTAAAAAAACATATAAATAATAATTTTCCTGCAAATGTAAAGATAATATTAATGCTATATACCTACCAACCACGCCCACCAAAATTTATAAATAATAATAAAAAACACTCAAATGCAACTATGCATTATGCATGATACCATGTTTTCTTACCTTGGAAGCAGCTCTGCCGGATGGAAAGCATTCTCCAGAGAGCATTCGTTAAGTAGTAAAACGTTGGATGAATTGCAGAATTTTTATAGCAGGTGGAAAGCCTTCTTACATTTTTTAAAGGTGGAAACTTCTTTCCTCCTTCCATATTTGACATTTAGCTGATATAAAAGTTGATACAAAAGCACAGATAATAGATATCAAACACAACTACAAGACACAATAATTATATACAATTTCACGTAAAAACATCTATCATAAATGCATGTTTAGCAGTAGCGGATGCACATCTTGTTCAAAGTAGGCACGTGACTATCCTGAAATTCGAAATATATAATTCTAAAGTCAAAACTTCTTCTCTTGGGGACTTATAGCCATGGTCAACACAGCTTTACTATCATGGAATTTGCATGTATAATTTGAAATTTAATTATTTTTCAAGAAACTTCTGACAGAACATCAGTAATGTTACAATTTCTTTTGGCAAAAGGAAAAAAATAATTTATATTATATATACTTATAAAAATGAATTTTATTCTTTTATATATTTTTAAACAATATTTAAGAATTGAACACAAAGTCAAATCATTCGTATAGAATTCCCTAATCAATGCACTAAAAATTACTTGTTAAAAATTATTTTTATGAATATATATTTTATATAAAATATTTATATTCTATGTTGTTGTATATTTTTTTATATTTAATTTAAATTTTCCTAAAGACAAACTAGAAATATACATATTTAAATTTATTTGTTAAAATATTAACTTTTCGTATAAATTAAAATTTTAATATTGATAAGATATTGATGTAGTATAACAACTTATTATAATTGATATATACACATAAATTTAGGTTTTTATTCAAATTTTTATTTCAAAATTAACTTGTTATTTCTCAAATTATAATACTTTTGTTTTTCTCTATTTTATAATATTTTTCAATAAAAATAAATTACATAAATGATTATATTGGGGGACAACATAATTTCATCCTCTAATTTTTTGGATTGATAAAAATTTAAAATTTTCAACAATCTCACACCACTTTTAAGATCCTAATTTCTTTATAAATAAAGATAAATCCTTATTAATTTACTCAATCTTTTAGATTTTTTCTATAACGTGTTTCTAAGATGGTATTTATTTAAAAAATTTAACTTATTGACAACGTATGCATCCTGCACAACTGCTCGAACTCGAGATCACTAGAGAGAATAATCTTCTCTTTTACCACTAAGACCAGATGATGAGTGCAACACACCGGTGATTTTTGAACAAAAATAATAACTAAAATAATATATATTATAATTATATACAATTAATTTATTTTTAAGATTTTAAATTATTGATTAGTGGGAAACATATAATATAGATAATGACATGTCGATATGAAATTCATATAAATTATAATGTGGTTTGTGATCTCAAAACGTTAAAATTAATGTTTTAAGATTTTTCTAAAATAAAAAAAATTTTGCTTTTCTGAAAGATTACAAATCAATTTAATTAATAAAAGGATAGAGATACAAATATAATATAATATAATATTAAAACCATGAAATAATTAGATTCCGGCAATTAAACCATATCCATAACGCAGCCGTCCGTTTTGTTGTTTTTCGCCCTCCCGAAGTTTCGAGGAAGGCTCGTCGTCCATAATCAGTACGGAACTCTGCAAAACAAACGTTATTATCATATCTGATCCTTTCCATTTATAATTTATCATGCTCAAAATCCACGTGAAAATGAAACACCAAAATATCTTACCAACACGTAAAAACTTGGCATAATGTTAAAATTACCCACCAACGTTGGCTCAAAAGGTCATTTTGGCCTTATTCTTTTTTCTTTGACTATTTTGACTCAAAAGTTTCATTTTGAGACAAAATATTTCTTTACACTGACGGATCTATAAATATTTTTTAAGGTGGACACATACTGTAACACTCTTAACCCGTACCCGACCCGGATACGAGTCCGAGGTGTCACATTGACTTTTCAAACTTTGACTCTTGACGAAAAATCCAGGAAAATTTAAACTTTCATTTAAAATAACATTGTTATTTTACACAAGTTAACCAAAACAAGACAAAACTGATCAGAGCATTTGTAACAGACACTTTTCTTACATGCCAACACTATACACAACAAAAGACATACTTTATCCGTTACTTCTGATCTGATCTTCTAGCAGTGCTGCTGTTCTTGCCACCCTATTTCCACTCTTCCTGATTCTTGGTACCTATGTGTAAATCACTTACACGCTAAGTCATAGACTTAGTGAGACATATAAATATAATAATAATGCATTCCGTATAAATATGAACATGCAATCTATCCATTCAATCATGTCATATACAAATCAATGTAATCAATAATAATATGGTAACATATAATTATAACAATGCAATTACCTTTGATAACCTTTTATAGGCCCATGTACATTTTTGAGAACTCAAGGTATTCGAGTATATTGAGGTTGTGCACAATGCTGTCACCACAGCTCGTATGGGTCCCACTAGGGGCTATGAAATTTGTCCCGAATGACCTATGTACTGTATTTATCCCGAAGGACCACTCCTTAAGAACCATATACATATTCCAGTGGATCAAATCTATCTCAAAAGACTCTATAAATGTTCCAAAGGATACATATATGTCCCGAAGGACCACGTAGAACCCTCGACTCTTAACATGCCAACTATACCTATAGCTCTCATATCGTATACCATGGGCATTATTCTTATTTTTCATATATTCATGTATTCATGTCATTTCTCTTGTGATCATATAACTCATATCACTTACCATGTAACATGTGCATTTGAAAGTATTCATGTCATTTCTCTTGTGATCATATAACTCATATCACTTACCATGTAACATGTGCATTTGAATCTATTCACATATATCATTTATTAAATCATATGAACATATATACTTTATGCATGTATCATAATAATTATCATGTATGCATGTTCATAACTATTATGCTATGAAAATCAACATAGGAATTAGACTTATCACAAGTCTTATTCCATTGTACCATACTTATAATATGTACTCACCTAAGCCTTGCTTTGACTCGATTCTAATCCGTCAATTGTTCCGGAACGAGATTACGTTCTAAATCTACATAGTAATACATTGATACATATCAGTATACTAATTGATATATTCTAAACTATCGCTCCTTAGGATAAAAAGAAAGCTATTTTCAACTTTTAATGAAGGCATGCATCGATGCACTACCCCATGTATCGATGCATCCCTAGACAGGTGCATCGATGCACTATCTATGCATCGGTGCATAAATCCTATTCGATGTTTTATTTTAAAGGAGTGCAT
Organism: Hibiscus syriacus; assembly: GCF_006381635.1. Classification (NCBI taxonomy): domain Eukaryota; kingdom Viridiplantae; phylum Streptophyta; class Magnoliopsida; order Malvales; family Malvaceae; genus Hibiscus; species Hibiscus syriacus. The sequence continues at coordinate 94,071 of NW_024062498.1, forward strand.
CGATGCACCTTGAACAATTTTTGGGATTTATCCTTGATGCATCGGTTCACATTGAATGTGCATCGATGCACATAGCCCAGAAATTGTATTTTAAGCCCAAAAATCATCCATTCTTCACTCAATTCTTCTATTTTAAACCCTATAATGTCATTAAACTCAACTACCATTACTTAAACCAACTTATGTCCATATAAACCATCTTTATCTTCCATATCTCATCATGATTCTTAAAACTTAAGAATCTTACTAAATTTTCAACTTTGTTATTAATCCTTTCTAAATTCATAAATCTCTTACTCTTATTGATGGCAAGTCAAATTCAACTTTCAATTCTTATAATAAACTCTATTTCAAGATTTCACCCAAGAACTCCAAATCTTTAATCTTCTCTAACTCCTTTATCTTTTGATTTTAAGATAACTTAAGCTTTCCTTAAGCTTAGTTATCATCTAATGATCAAAACACATACTAAAAATCCACAAATAATCCACTAATTAGAAAACTTACCTTTGCTATGGAGACACGGGAGGAAGGAAGAAGAAGAAGAAGAAAAGAGAGTTTATGGAAATCTCTTAAACTTATCCCATAAATATTATTATCTTATCCTTTCCAAGTCAAATGACCCCTTTGCCCTCTAATTCCTTTAATAATTACCAACAACCCTTTATCAAATATCTCCAAATAATTCTTGAACTATTCAAATATTTTATTTTAATCACCAAATTCTGAAATTTTATAATTCGGTCACTAACTCATAGTTTGGGATGTTACAAATCTCCATCCCTTAAGAAAATTCATCCTCGAGTTTTCATTGCACAAAAATAAAATAAGATACAATCTACACGTCTACTATTCATTTTCCCATATCACCTCTTCAATAAATCTTTCGTGCTATCATAACTTCACTTCATTACTTTAATCCTTCCATTACCTTTTTCTTTTATGCTCTCACATTCCTTTAATATCCCTTATATTTATCCCTCTTTATCATTTTAAGCATTTCTATCAATTCTTACTTCCGCCAAACATACAAATCATTTAACTTTATTACACTCACTATCATACTACTTCATTATTCAATTCATTTATTCCAATAAAACATACCCCACCATCAAACTATTCATATACTATACATTCTTTCCAATCAAAAATAGTTCGTCATTCATTTCCTTAACTCATCAAACCTTCATTCTCACTTATCCATAATACAATTTCCTTGGCTCGCATTCAAACATTCCATTTACCTTTGTCTTATAAACTGATTAGTGATGTACATATTTTCTAATTCCTCCAAAAATAATAGTATCCATCACTTGTTCTTTTAATATTCCCCTAATAGCACACATTCCTTTTACCTTATCTTGTCACTGAAGTAAAGAAACTACTTTATTTCAGAACGATAAAGATCCTCTAATTCTATAGTTTCCAATCTTACTTCAAATCATTTGAATAGTAATTCCATCAATTTAACAGGGAATTCACTTTTCTGAATTCTAATGGAACATTCTCAACATATCTTATTTATCCCAACACTGTACCCTAATAAATTTGTCACTTCCATATCACTATAAATAACTTCTAATTGAATTCTCAATTCTCACATCAATTTACTACTAATATATGAATATACAAGTCCAGATCAATCATGATCTTAACGTATCTGTTACATAATAAAAAGATACCTGTCATTATCTCGGGATCATCAAAATCTTCATTAGCATTAATATAATATACTCGAGTAGTGGAACGTATTTCCTGTTGAGTAAAGGATTCAGGTTGACTTCTACCTCTTCCTCTACCTCTTCTCCTTTGAGACATCGAAGCAGATCGCTCCGATTGTACTGGTTTTCCTGTCCTCAATAGAAAATCTCTCATGAAATGTCCCACTTCACCACATCGGAAACAAGCTCCAGTAACTACCCTACACGTTCCACTATGGCTTCTTCCATAAATTTCACATTATCTAATTTGACTCTGCTGTGCTCGTCCATAACCAGACCCTACAGATTGAGTCTGTCTAGCTCTCATCTGATTTGATTCCCTTGCAACGGATTCCATCGACTCTGATTGTGCTTGAGATCTCCGAATTTCTACTTCTCTTAGGTGGTTTAAAACTTGATGAAGCCCCAGTTCTTTTAGATGGTTGGATTCTTTGATTCCCAAATCTTTCATTTTGAGCTCTCTCTAAGGCTTTAGCACGATTTACTACCTCTTGAAACGAGGATAAGTTCAACACTATCAGCATCTCTTTTAAACTCGGGCGTAAGCCCTCAACAAACCACTCGCAAGCATCTTTCTATGTAGGCACTAACTCTGCTGCAAAGCGACTTAATTTATTAAATTCGCACTCATACTCATATACAGTGCGGTCCAATTGCTTCAGGTTCAAAAATTCTTGTTTCATTTGCCTAATAAACTGGTCTCCTATATATTTGTTTTTGAACTCTTTTAAGAACAATGACCAGGTCACTTCATCACTTGTCATTCTCATAGTGACGTTCGTCCACCAGATTCTTGCTTGCCCACGAAGAAAGGAGACCACTCCATCTAACTTCTCTATATTAGAACAGTGGAGACCATCTAACATAATTTTTACATCATTAAGCCAAAGGTCCGCAACAACAGGACCTTCTTCAGCTTCGTCTTTAAACTCTGGAGCTCCTAAACCCTTCAACTCCTTTGCAACATTCATTCTCAGAGTTGAAGTAGCAAGAGGTTGGAAACGTGTCAATATCGCATCTAATGTTCTAAAGAACACATCTTGATCAGTTACAGGCACTCTAGAAGGTGTCTGTTCTTCACCTTGCCTGGCCAGGGCAGGTGAATTACTACTTTAAGAGGGCATATCATCTCCCGCTTCACTTCTAGAGCTACCATGTCCGGACATCTATAAGAACATAACCATACCGTTTTATTAGCAAAAAACACATACTTACTATTATATCATATCAAAAGTTTTCACTATTTTGTTGGCATGAATACTTTATAAGATACTCTAAACTCTGATTTATGCCAATAATCGACTAAACCGTAGCTCTGATACCATTAAATGTAACACCCTTAACCCATACCCTACCCGGATACGAGTCCGAGATGTCACATTGACTTTTCAAACTTTAACTCTTGACAAAAAATCCAGGAAAATTTAACATTTCATTTAAAATAACAATACATTTAAAATAACATTGTTATTTTACACAAGTTAACCAAAACAAGACAAAATTGATCAGGGCATTTGTAACAGACACTTTTCTTACATGCCAACACTATACACAACAAAAGATATACTTTATCTGTTACTTCTGATCTGATCTTCTAGTAGTGTTGCTGTTCTTGCCACCCTATTTCCACTCTTCCTGATTCTTGGTACCTACGTGTAAATCACTTACACGCTAAGTCATAGACTTAGTGAGACATATAAATATAATAATAATGCATTCCGTATAAATATGAACATGCAATCTATCCATTCAATCATGTCATATACAAATCAATGTAATCAATAATAATATGGTAACATATAACTATAACAATGCAATTACCTTTGATATCCTTTTATAGGCCCGTGTACATTTTGAGAACTCAAGGTATTCGAGTACATTGAGGTTGTGCACTATGCTGTCACCACAGCTCGTATGGGTCTCACTAGGGGCTATGAAATTTGTCCTGAAGGACTTATGTACTGCATTTGTCCCGAATGACCACTCCTTAAGAACCATATACATATTCCAGTGGATCAAATCTGTCTCAAAAGATTCTATAAATGTTCCAAAGGATACATATATGTCCCGAAGGACCACGTAGAACCCTCGACTCTTAGCATGCCAACTATACCTATAGCTCTCATATCGTATACCATGGACATTAATCTTATTTTTCATATATTCATGTATTCATGTCATTTCTCTTGTGATCATATAACTCATATCATTTACCATGTAACATATGTATTTGAAAGTATACATGTCATTTCTCTTGTGATCATATAACTCATATCACTTACCATGTAACATGTGCATTTGAATCTATTTACATATATCATTTATCAAATCATATGAACATATATACTTTATGCATGTATCATAATAATTATCATGTATGCATGTTCATAACTATTATGCTATGAAAATCAACATAGGAATTAGACTTATCACAAGTCTTATTCCATTGTACCATACTTATAATATGTACTCACCTTAGCCTTGCTTTGACTCGATTCTAATCCGTCAATTGTTCCAGAACGAGATTACGTTCTAATTCTACATAGTAATACATTGATACATATCAGTATACTAATTGATATATTCTAAACTATCGCTCCTTAGGATAAAAAGAAAGCTATTTTCAACTTTTAATGAATGCATGCATCGATGCACTACCCTATGTATCGATGCATCCCTATACGGGTGCATCGATGCACTATCTATGCATCGGTGCATAAATCTTATTCGATGTTTTATTTTAAAGGACCTTGAACAATTTCTGGATTTATCTTGATGCATCGGTACATATTGAATGTGCATCGATGCACATAGCCTAGAAATTATATTTTAAGCCCGAAAATCATCCATTATTCACTCAATTCTTCTCTTTTAAACCCCTATCATGTCATTAAACTCAACTACCATTACTTAAACCAACTTATGTCCATATAAACCATCTTTATCTTTCATATCTCATCTTGATTCTTAAAACTTAAGAATCTTACTAAATTTTCAACTTTGTTATTAATCCTTTCTAACTTCATAAATCTCTTACTCTTATTGATGGCAAGTCAAATTCAACTTTCAATTCTTATAATAAACTCTATTTCAAGATTTCACCCAAGAACTTCAAATCTTTAATCTTCTCTAACTCCTTTATCTTTTGATTTAAGATAACTTAAGCTTTCCTTAAGCTTAGTTATTATCTAATGATCAAAACACATACCAAAAATCCACAAATAATCCACTAATCAGAAAACTTACCTTACTATGGAGACACGGGAGGAAGGAAGAAGAAGAAGAAGAAAAGAGAGTTTCTGGAAATCTCTCAAACTTATCCCATAAATATTATTATCTTATCCTTTCCAAGTCAAATGACCCCTTTGCCCTCTAATTCCTTTAATAATTACCAACAACCCTTCATCAAATATCTCCAAATAATTCTTGAACTATTCAAATATTTTATTTTAATCACTAAATTCTGAAATTTTACAATTCGGTCACTAACTCATAGTTTGGGATGTTACACATACGTATTAACAATAGAATTTTTCGTATGGGGTGAGCATAGATAAATTTCCAGCATGGGCACCTTCAGTAAAATGAACAACGAATATAAAGAAATTCGGATTTCAGGGTGGGTACATACCAGACCTAGGTAATGCATATTCCCCACTACCCTTTATAGTTAGAAAATATTAGTTAACACACGATTAATGCTCTAAAATAAGATTTTTTTACTCGAAAATAAAATGTTGAGGGTCAAAATGTTCTAAAAATAGAATATGAGTCAAAGTGACCAATGGCGGATCTAGAAATATTTTTTAGGGTGGGCACATATATGTTAACAACATAAAATTTTTGAATGTGCTGGGCACAAATAAAATTTCAGGATGAACACCATCAGTAAAATAAGTAACTAATCGAAAACAATTTGGGTTTCAAAGTGGGCACAAACAAAATTTCAGGGTGGCACCATCAGTAAAATAAGTAACTAAGGGGTTGTTTGTTTACTTCAGAATGATTAAGCACTGGATGATTCAAATGCTGAATGATTCAGAGGCTCTGTATGAATTAGCTATGAATGTGAAATGCTATTGATAATGGCTCTGAATCATTCAGAATGTACTTCTGTGTTGAATCATTCAACACTGTTTTGCTGAATCAGTCAGCACTGAATCATTCAGAGGTGCGAAACAAACACGCTGATATTGAACGGTTCAACATTCAACGATGAACGGTTCAGCATTCAACGATGAATGATTCCATTCAGAGCCAAACAAACAACCCCTAACCGAACAAAATTTGGATTTTAGGGTGGGCACGCCTCAACCCTCAATGAATTCGCTACTGAAAGTGACTATTCTTTCAAATGTTAGAGGTCTTTTACCATAAAATAAAACGCTATAGGTCAAAATACTAAAAAAAAGAGTTAAAACAATCATTTTAATAAATGTTAAGGGCTAATTTTGATATTATGCCTAAAATCTTTCAAAAAAAGATCGAATTAAAAGTTGACGTGAACATATATCTACCAACTCCAAAAGGTGCAACAACGTCTAAACCACAGAATATCTTGCGATGGTACGATCAAATTTTTTCCTGGTTCTGGAAAAGCTATGAAGAATTATGTATGGTTCATGAAAATCTTTCACGTGGCTCCTCTTTGGCCTTGTCCTTGCTTTTATTAAACAAGAGTAAATACAGTTAGACTGGTTGTTGAACCATGACTGCTCATTATTTTCCCATTGTTTTTATTATATGAGGCTAAGAAAATTTTGGACTTGCTTTCATTAATGCATCAAGGGAAGTGCAAGTCTATTTGAATATGATAACGCATATATTTATAAACGGAATTGTTCTGAAAAGAAAAATATATATTTTAATCACTTAAGTCGTTTAATTAATTTAGTGTAATTTAATTTCTTTGATTTATTTATACAACCTCAAATGATAAATTATAGTACGATAAATTACATCAGATACCACCAAACTTTAGGTATTGTATCGTTTATACCACTAAACTTTTAAATTTGTCAATTATAGCATTGAACTTTGATTTTCATTTCAATTATACCACTGAAACGTTAAATCATTAACGACACGATGGCTGAAGGTTGCCGATGTAGACATTTTACCAAAACGATTTCGTTTTGATTTGACTGTTAACAGTTTAATGACTCAGTGTATAATTGAAACGAAAATTAAAGTTCAATGTTATAATTGATAAATTGAAAGTACAAGAATATAAACGATACAACGTCTAAAGCTCGATGGTAACTAATGTAGTTTACCTATATTATATTAATTTTGTAAGTTTTATATGAATAAAGTTACAAATCATCTTCACGATAAAATGTAACTTCTACACAAATAAAATTATAAACTCTCTCACATTAAAATTATTGATTGCAATTTTTGAGGTCTCAGATTCGAGCACTCGGAATACTAGGGGTACGAACATTTAATGTTAAAAGACTGAAGGTTATCTTTGAACAACTACTACATTATATTTACCCTAGATTAATAAAAAAAATTATTAACCGATTATATCATTTTCAACTCTAATTCAAAAAAATCAAATCTTATCCTTCATTTATGAAAAATGTTATTAATGAAAAAAACCTTAAATATAAAAAAAATCTTTTACATCAGGATCTCTTACTATTAATGAATATTTATTACTTTGATTATTATAACAATCTAGTAATTGAATATTAACAATTAAAATTTATGTGTGTGTACGAATCAAGTTATTTTAGTGGCTAAAGAGATGATTGTTATCTCCAGAAGTCCTAGGTTTGAACATCAGAGATTGTAAAAATGTATTAAACTTTATTGTCAAAGGGTTGAAAATATTTAAAATAAACATTATCTTATAATTACATTAAATTATTAAAAATATATTTACGTCATATATAACATTGAGAATATGAGTCAGAATTATCATCTTGAGGTCTCTATAGGCTTCATAAAGATTTGTCACTCTTTTTACACTTCCAATAATTATTCTCACATATGAGTGTACATTTTATAAAAATAAATAAAAGATAATTTAAGATCAAATTCAAAATTTAATATCAACTGAAACTCATTTCAACGAAATTGTAAATAAACATATTAAAATAACATAACGATAGGTCTAAACATAATTAATAAAATAGAATTTTTGACACAAATGCAAAATCGTGTACTATGCCAATAATGCAACATCAAGAATATAATATTAATAAAAACTTCAATCATGGAACTGAAACATTCCCCATAAAATTATTAACATCTTAGCCCATGTGTCTTGCCCTAAATAAGAACCCCAAATAAATTACTTTGAGAAGCTTCGTGAAGCTGCATCCAGTGTCCTCTATTTATAACAGTCTGCAACTCACACTTGAAACTCATCCAAATAGAATTGAGTCTTTTGATTGCTTTTTGTCACCTCCCTCCATAGTGTTTTTTTGTTGTCTGAGAGATAAATAGTGTGGCAAACATACAAAAATGGCTTCCCTTCAAGAACCATGGCTATTGGAGAACGGGAACTTGAAGGTTGTAGCAAGGAGATTCGCCATGGAAGAACTGCACATAACATGTCGTCTTCCTCGTTGAGGAAAAAATCGGATTGACCCTTGTCTCCAAGGTTCGGTTTGTCATGCTTAGGCAGTTCCTCACCAATCTTCAAGAGGTCATTTGGGGACAAACTTTCGGTTCTCTTCCCTGCTATTCCATTGGCCATTGCTGCTGAGTGCTATGGCTTTGGAAGAGTGAGTTTCTTTCTTTCTTTGTTACTCTTCTTTTTTATGGAAGCTGGTTTTGATGAAACAGTGAGTGAATACTAATTTGACTTATTTGGAAATTAAGTCGAATATGATTTGAATATTATTCCCACTTGATTCAAGGGCTGACATTTATGAGTTTTCCTTTAAAATAATCAACAGCCCTGGATTTTTGCATTGATTTACTTGGACTTACACCATTGGCTGAAAGAGTCAGTTTCCTCACCGAGTAAGCCATATTCATATTGATTTCTTCTTCTTCTTCTTCGATCCTTGATCTCTAGAATTCAATTTGATTATCCATAATTTCTTTTTCTGCAGGCAAATTGCTATTACACTGGTGCGACAGGTAAATTATTATCAGCACTGCACATACATTATATGTTTACCATGATCGCCAACCTTACTAATCTTGATTTGATTTTGCAGTGGGAGGGCTGTTGAATGCAACCTGTGGCAATGCAACCGAGCTGATCATAGCTATATTTGCACTAAGCCAAAATAAATAGACGTGGTCAAGTATTCCCTGCTCGGTTCTGTCCTATCGAACCTGCTTGGTCCTTGGGACCTCTCTCTTCTGTGGCGGTATTGCCAACCTCAGAAGGGAACAAAAATACGATAGTACGTATCAAACTTCACATGCACCATCTTACCTAACAATCTTCAATTTGTTGAAAATTTTACTAATTTGGGTGTTAAAACATTGTTGAATTTCGACAGAGACAAGCCGATGTGAACTCTCTCCTCCTTTTGCTCGCATTACTGTGTCATTCGTTGCCGTTGTTGTTCCGAATGAGTGGTGCATCTGCCGCTCTCACGGCCGATCCTACGCTGCAGTTGTCGAGAGCGAGCAGCATTGTGATGTTGATTGCGTACATCTCGTACCTGGTCTTCCAACTATTCACACACCGGCAATTGTTTGAAGCCCAAGAGGTAGTTCATTAATGTCATAAGCTCATCCGAAAAAACTAATTTTTTCTAGAATTTTTGGTGAATAACCCTTTATAATGCAACCGATCAGGAATCGGAAGACGGCGATGGAATATCAGAGGAAGAGCCGGTGATCGGATTTTGGAGTGGATTTATATGGCTTGTTGGAATGACTGCTGTCATTTCTCTCCTCTCTGAATATGTTGTAGAACAATTGAGGTAACTTTTGTTGCTGATAATGAATTAATCACCATTTAACAAAGCCTGTTTATTGAAAATTAATCAACTAAATATTCCAGGACGCATCGGATTCTTGGGGAATTTCTGTTAGTTTCATCAGCATTATACTGCTACCCATGTTGGAAATGCAGCAGAACATGCAGGAGCTATCATTTTTGCTTTCAAAAACAAGCTGGTGAGTAAATACTAAATATATCACTGTGTCATCAGCAACTGTTTTATATCAATAACCAATATGTTGACACATAAATTTCAAATATTGCAGGATATTTCTTTAGGTGTTGCATTAGGGTCTGCAACACAGATTTCCATGTTTGTGGTACGAAAACTAGAATAATTGAAACCCTTCATTGTCGTTTACTAAGAAATTTTTGGAGCCTTCTGAGTTTAACTCCACAATTTTCAATGTTGTTGACTTAGGTCCCACTCTGCATTGTCGTGGCTTGGATTATGGAATCAAGAGGATCTCAATTTCAATC
>NW_024062499.1:0-2500 GCF_006381635.1 Hibiscus syriacus
TGTATTCAGCTTCAGTGGTAGATAATGCAAAACAATTTTGTTTCTTTGAAACCAAGAAATCAGCATATTTCCAAGGAATTGGCAAGTACGGAGGTGCTTTCCTATCTAATTTGCATCCTCCATAATCCGCATCAGAAAAGCATGCAAGCTAAAACTAGAGTCTCTAGGATACCAAGTCCTAAACTAGGAGTGTCCTTAAGGTATCTAAAGATTCTCTTAACAGCTAGTAAATGTGATTCCTTAGGACATGATTGAAATCTAGCACATAAGCAAACACTAAACATAATGTCCGGTCTACTTGCAGTTAGAAAAAGCAAAGATCCAATCATTGACCTATATAATTAACATCTACACATTACCTCCTTCATCTAAGTCAAGCTTTGTTGAAGAGCTCATTGGAGTGTTATGAGGTTTTCCATTTTCCAGTCAAACTTCTGAGAATATCTTGAGTACTTAGCTTGATTAATGAAGATGCCATCTTTTCTTTGCTTGATTTGGAGTCCCAAGAAAAATGAGAGCTCCCCATCATGCTCATCTCAAACTCACTTTGCATTAGCTTAGAAAATTCTTGGCAAGAACATCATTAGTAGAACCAAAATATATATCAAACATAAATTTGAACTACTAATAAATCTTTACCTTTTCTCTTTAAAAACAATGTAGTGTCAACCTTTCCTTTTAAAAAATCTTTTTCAATTAAAAATTTGACAATCTTCATACCAAGCTCTAGGAGCTGTTTTAAACCATAAAGAGCTTTTGTCAATTTAAAACATGATCCGGAAAATTTGAATCTTCAAAACCTGGAGGTTGTTCCACGTACACTTCTTTTATAAAACCATTTAAAAATGCACTTTTAACATCCATTTGATATAATTTAAATTCATTGAAACATGCAAATGCTAATAACATTCTAATTGCTTCATCCTAGCTACGGGAGCGTATGTTTCATCATAGTCTATGCCTTCTTCTTGAGTATAGCCTTGAGCAACAAGTCTAGCCTTGTTCCTCACTATATTACCACTTTCATCAAGTTTATTTCTAAAAAAACCCATCTAGTACCTACAGTAGATTTATTACTAGGCCTTTCAATTAATGTCCATACTTTATTCTCTCAAATTGATTTAATTCTTCTTGCATAGCCATAATCCAATGTTCATCTTTTAATGCTTCTTTGATGTTCTTAGGCTCTATGCATGAAATAAATGCAACATAATTACAGATATTTCTAAGAGAAGATCGAGTAGTTACCCCTTTTGATGGATCACCTATAATTTCACATCTTTGACATAGTTGTACTCTCTTGGAAAAGATACTTCCCTTCTTCAACTGGTTGGATTCTCGAGGGGATCATGAGTTTCCTCATCTTTGTTTCTTCCTTTGATGATGATTCTCCAACGTTATATCTAAGTCATTTGCTTGTACAATACCACATCATCATTAACAGAAGAATCCTTCCTCGGAAGGGGATTATCATCGAAAACAACATGTATAGACTCTTCTACAACTAAAGTTCTTTTATTAAATACACGATAAGCTTTAGAGTTTAAGGAATAACACAGAAAAATTCCTTCATCACTTTAGCATCAAATTTACCAAGATTTTCTTTACCGTTGTTTAAACAAAACATTACATCCAAAAGGATGAAAATAGCTAATGTTAGGCTTTTATTTTTGAGAATTTCTATGGAGTTTTCTTTAAAATTGGCCTAATCATTATCGATTTATAACATAACAAGCGGTATTTGTGGCTTCCGCCCAAAATATTTTGGCAAATTATTTTCACAAAGCATGGTTCTAGCCATTTCTTCTAAAGTTCGATTTTTCCTCTCAACAACTCCATTTGTTGAGGGGTTCTAGGTGCTGAAAAATTGTGGCTAATACCATTAGAATTACAAAACTCAATAAATCCAAGATTTCAAATTCAGTTCCATGATCACTTCTAACACTAGTGATAGAGTATCCTTTTCATTTGATTATTTTTGAAAATGTGATAAATTTTCTAATGCTTCATCTTTAGTACTTAAGAATAGAACCCAAGTGTATCTAGAATAGTCATCTACCAAGACAAATGCATATGTTTTCCTCCCAAGCTAGTAGTTCTAGTTGGCCCAAAAAGATCTAATGGATCAATTGTAATACTCTACTAGTTGATACATCATTAATAGATTTAAAAGAAACGCGTCTTTGTTTCCTTTAGCACAAGCATCACAGATTTATCATTATCAAATTTAAGCTTAGCAACCCTCGAACTAAATCACCTTGAATTAGCCGTTGCAAAACACATACTAGCATGACCTAGTCTCCTATGCCATAACCAACTATCATGCTCATCCTTAGCAACTAGGCATAAATTAGTCATATCAATACAATCTAAATGCACCATGTAAAGTTTCCTATTCTATGACCAACAGCATAATCGATTAGATGCAATGTCATGACTTACAACCATTAATTTCAAATAAGACATTGAATCCTTTATCGCATAATTGACTAATACTCAA